>NW_026005990.1:348882-403393 GCF_001458135.2 Marmota marmota marmota | reverse complement strand
TATATATATCAGTTTTTCATATCTCTGGTTGTATATAAAGTAGGTTGACACCAAATTTGTGTCTTCATACTTGTGCTTTGGATAATGATGTCCATCACATTCCACCATCCTTGCTAATCCACTGCTTCTTCCCTTTCTTTTTTACCCCTTTTACATATCTAGAATTCATCTATTATTCACATGCTCCCTCTCCCTACCCCCCTATGAGTCAGCCTCCTTATATCAGAGAAAACATTCGGCATTTTTTTTTTTTTTGTGGGGGGATTGGCTAACTTCACTTAGCATTGTCTTGTTTAATGCCATCCATTTACCTGCAAATGCCATGATTTTATCCTCATTTATTGCTGAGTAAAAATCCATTGTGTATATATGCCACATTTTTTTTTATCCATTTATCCACTGAAGGGCATCTAGGTTGTCTCCACAGTTTAGCTATTGTGAATTGTGCTGCTATAAAAATTGACGTGACTGTGTCCCTGTAGCATGCTGTTTTTAAGTCCTTTGTGCATAGTCCAAGGAGAGGGATAGCTGGGTCAAATGGTGGATCCATTCCCAGATTTCCAAGGAATCTCCATACTGCTTTCCATATTGGCTGCATTAATTTGCAGTCCCACCAGTGTTTTATGTTTGTGCCTTTTCCCCCACATCCTCGCCAACATTTAATGTTTGTCTTCATAATAGCTGCCATTCTGACTGGAGTGAGATGATATCTTAGAGTAGTTTTGATTAACATTTCTCTGATAGCTAGAGATGATAAGCATTTTTTCATATATTTGTTGATTGTATATCCTCTTTTGAGAAGTGTCTGATCAGGTCCTTGTCCATTTGGTTAATTGGGTTATTTTTGTTCTTGTTGTTGTTGTTTATTTATTTATTTATTTATTGGTGCTTAGCTTTTTGAGTTCTTTATATACCTTAGGGAATTATGCTCTATCTGATGTGTGAGGGGTAAAAATTTGCTCCCAGGATGTAGGCTTCTCTCTTCTGTTTCTTTTGCTGAGAAGAAACTTTTTAGTTTGATTCCACATCATTTATTTATTCTTGGTTTTAATTCTTGCATTATCGAAGTCCAATCAAGGAAGTTGATGAAGATTAGGACCTACTTTTTCTTCTATTAGATGCAGAGTCTCTGGTCTAATTCCTAGGTGCTTGATCCATTAAGAGATGCAGAATAGCTAAAGCAATTCTTAGCAGAAAGAGCAAAGTAGGTGGCATCACTGTACCAGACCTAAACTATACTACAGAGCAATAGTAACAAAAACAGGAGGGTATTGGCACCATAACAGACTGGTAGACCAATGATACAGAATGGGGGACACAGAGACTAACCCACAAAATTATAATTATCTTATTTTAGACAAAGGTGCCAAAAACATGCACTGTAGATAAAATAGCATCTTCAACAAGTGCTGCTGGGAAAACTATGAATCCATATGCAACAAAATAAAATTATACCCCTATCTCTCACAAGAAATGGAAATCTTGAGAATGTTTACACACTGCAGGAAGGAACACGACCAAGCAAGAGACTCTCCTGAGCAGAGGCCACTGGTAAGACAGGAGGTGGAATACTTCTTGAAGCTGCAGGAAGTGACTTGAACAGGAGCAGGAATTCCTGAAACTATGTGTGCCAAGATGGGAAAGGGCCATTCCCACCAGGTCACCTTCATTCCTGGGAAGTGGGAAGATGTCTGCCTGGAGAGGTGGGCAGCCTGGGGTTGGGATGGGGAAGCACAAAGAGGAGGTGTCTGGAAACCAGTACAGACAGTGCAATATCAGGGGCTAAAGACCCATTGGACCTGTGGTGATTCAGGCATGAGACTTCAGTGGTAAAAATGAAAGTGTCTACTTTATAATAAATTCTTCTTGAAAATTGGCCTATACTTGACATTTTGACAAATTCTTCCTCTTTCATCCAGAAAGACAAATCAGAAAGTTGTGTGCTCATTATGCATGGGCCTGGGCAATAAAAACAATTAAGGCAGAGGATCCAGCCTCATGAAAGAGCTCTATCTACAGGGGAAACAGGCCATGCACAAACCCAGGCCTGCTGCAAGGAGGCACTGTGGAGGCTGGGCTATAAGAGCAAAGAGGAGGGCATGTGTTGAATGCTTCAGAGTCTTTAGAAAGTTGATTATTGTGTTAGTCCACTTTCCTTCACTGTAACAAATATGTGAGCTAATCAGCTTATGAAGAGAGGGTTATTTTGGGCCCACAGTTCTAGAGATGCCAGTTCATGATGGGTTGGTGCTTTCACTTTCGGACTCTGGTGAGGCAGCCCATCATGGTGGGAGGATGTGGCAGAGAAGCACTGCTCCTGTTATCTGCCAGGAAGTAAAAGGTGAAGAGGGAACAGCTAGGGTCTCACACTCCTCTTAAAGGGCACACCCCAGGTGCCTCAGGACCTCCCACTAGGTTCTCAAATGTTCCACCTCCTCCCAGTGGCACTACCCAGTGGACAAGGCCTCAGTAAATGGGCCCTGGAGTATCTGTCAATACCCAAACTACAGCAAAGCAAGATACTTAAAGGATCCATGAAATGGACAAGCTTGGCTGTTTCTCAATCCCATCCCGATTGTGAGTTCAGTGGCTCTGTGGTCTCTCCGCCCATGCTGACACAGGGATCCATACTAGTTCTGAATGACACTGCAGCCACTTTTGGTGCATGGCTCTCTCTTCTACACAGAAGAGAGAAACTGGAGGAGTTTGCTCCAGGCCTGAAAGTGAAGGAGATGATCCATCCAATCTACTGTGAGGGATCAGTCACATGCACCCAACCCAACTTCAAAGGGAGCTGTGCCAGGAAGAGTTGGCAGGACTTGAGAGCCCCCACCCAGCATTCCACCTTGATCCTGTCCAGCATCCCTCAAGATCCGTCTATCCACCCACCCACCCCTACATGCACACACTCATAGACATACACATGACTTCTAAGGGAATAGTACACATACAGCATATTTTATAATTATACCTACAAATACTATGCTAGTGCCTTGTCCATTATATAACAAAGTTTCTCTTTGATAATTGGAGGGTAAATGAGATTATTTTCTGTTGAACTTGAATCTTGTGAAGGGTCAGTTTCTGTTACAAGTGAATATACCTGGAACAGTGTAAAAGCAGGAAGGTATTCAGTACTCATATTGATGAGTACATCTTTAGATTTATGGGTGGTTGATACACAGATCACAGCAGAATTGATTTGGTTGTTTTTGAAAAGTTAAACAGATTTTTTTTGTGTGTGTGTGTGTCTGTGTGTCTGTGTGTGTGTGAGGGGGGACCAGTGCTGCTTTAGAGTTCTCTCAAGTTGGCCTGTGTTTAACCCATGTCCTTCTTAATTTGAAGCAAGAATTAGATTTGGAGCACATGCCTTTTGTAATTTATTGTGCTTGATTTTTATAGTGTGTTGGATGATGTACTCCCTAATTCATGTTCACCTTGAACTTTAGAATGTGAGGTTCATGGTCTTTGCAGATGTAGTTCATTTAGGATTATAAAGTGAATCATCACAATTAAGGATATACCCCAAATCAAAGTTTAGTAATCTTCTAAATAAAGAAGAGGACACAGAGAGACAAAGAAGAATACCAGGTCAAGACAGAGCAGGACTTGGAGTGAGCAGCACCAGCTGAGGACCACCAGCCAAAGCAGAGACCAGGAGAGATATAGAATCCACCTATGATCATAGTCTCTCAGGAGCAGAAGGTTGGCAGCCACCAGGCACCCACATGAGAATAACCAGGAGAGATAGAACCCTGTGGCAGCCAGGCTTTCCCAGGAGAAAAAAAAAATCTGTCTTTTTAGATATATTGGTAATTTAAAAAATAATTTTATGCTATACATGAAATTACACAGCTACATAACAGAATAGATGAGAAATGAAGGGGAAGAAAAAGCCTCTGTAGTCCCATATCCTAACACATGGTGCAGTTCCTACTCCTTCCCGACCTTCTCCTCATCTCTAAGTTCTGCATGGTGCTTGCCATTTCCCCCCTTTCTCTTCACTTGATTTTTTGAAGATTCTAATTTGTGGAAGTGTGGAGGAAGCGTATCTAGTATCAAGTGGAATGAAACCTGCCCACCTGCCATGGGGGCCTCCTCTTCCAGCCCTGCTCACCCTCCTTGGTCTCACACTGCACCAGAAACTCAATCATGTTCATTGGTATTGTTTCTGGTAATTGCTTCCATAACTCTAAATGGCATGATCATGACAATTTATTTTTATTATGAATTATTTAAAACCTATTGGAAGATACAATATTATGGTATAACAACCACCCAGCTCCACAGAATGCTAAAATTCTGTACTTGGATTTAGTTTTTAAGAAGAAAGTTGGCAGATCCATCCCCTTGCCCACCACCTCACAGACTCCTACCCCAGTGACCTTATTGTGTTCATCTTTCCCAGGAATTCTCCTGTTTCAGCTGCTCCCAGCCTTGCAGAATCCCTCCACGTTCTTAAAGATTATTAGGACCCCCAAACTATTTCCTGTGAGTGGATAATACCTATCAATATTTGCAATGAAACAAAGATTGGGAAATTTTAGAAGTATTTATTAATTTGTTTTATTTTATTTTAAACTCATCACACATTGGAATAGATATTTTACAAAAAAATAAATGTATTTTCCAGAGTAAATAAAGAAGTAGGCAGTGTTGCATTTTTTAATTTCTTTAATATCTGGCTTGCTGGAAGAGAGCTGGCCTCATAAGTCAGCGATGCTACTCAAGTGCTGTGACATTCAGCTTAATGAACTTCACAAAACAGTCCCATGCTCATAGGAGAAGGAGAGTGGAATAAAGGTACTTTAGTTTTCTCATGTTTTTATGATTGTTTTCTTTAGAGTAAAATTCCAGTATTATAATGCCTTAGTGAAGCTAACCCTTGTCCCAGGGCTGTGGAAATGGCTGCCCACAGGGCCTGGAATATGGGTGGCAAGCTGCAGCCAGATGGAGCCCACACTGTCGGCGTGGGCCTGAGGCACAAAGACCAGGCTTAGCCCAGGGTGGATGCTGACTACACACAACAGTGCCTCAAGAACTGCAGCCTCTACAATCCCATGACCTCAGTATCCTGCTTTCCAACCAATAGTGAGAAAAAAGGATTGGGGTGAACCTGAATGGAAATTCAGGCTTCAATGTGGTGACAATCACATTAGTACTTTGCCAAACCCTGATTATCAAGAGTGTAGACCAATATCATTGAACCAAGTGCTAGATAATCCCCTAGACGAGCTCACTTGGACTGAAAAAATGCTGTTGGCCACTCTCTTGCCAATTCAAGAGTTCTGTTTATATTTGTCATACACACCTATCTTCTGGTACATCCTTTGGATTTATGTGAGAACAACCTGGAAATAAGTTGGTAGTGAATTGCTAGAGTCTGTTGAAATACTGGAGGCCCTCCTCAGGCAGGAAGCTCCAGCACAAAGCTGGGACACACCACTCATTGGCAGTGGAGGATTGAGCCTGGCCTGTTCTGACCCTCAGAGGTGACAAAGGCAGGCATCCCCTGCTGTGATTCATAGCAAACACTGAAACAAGCTCTCTTGGCTGCAGAGGCCTCAGTGTGCACAGACTCATCCCATCAAAAGAAGTGATGGAGTTTCATCTCAAAGTGGTCTTATAACTGTGCCCTGGGTGCTAGAAAGGAGGCCATGCCCCCCTGTGGTGTGCATGCAGTTACTACAGTCCTCTTCTGGAGGTGATTCTGACTTCTAGTTTGAGTCCTCTCAACACAGTCTTCCTAGAGCAAGACACTTTTTTATATGATAAACTCATTTGTATACATTGATGGACTTTAGCATAAGGAAATACAGTGAAATAACAATAAAGTGATGAAGTAAATGACCACACATGCTGTTCAGAAATTGCAGTTACAGCACACAATGTGGTGTTCAGCTTTCGGGCACCAGGCACTATTTTGCTCTGAGTTGGGTTTCAGTGGGGAGGATCTGGGGTTTCACAAAGTATTTTTAGTAGTAATCTCAAGGGGCCAGAGGTACCATGGTCATTTTTGGAAGCATTTTAAAAACCCACTCTGGAAAAGTCAGCACAGCAAAAGCTAGCTGTCCCTGTCTTGATGTTCCTGCATGCTGGTCCAGGGCTCCCTCTTAAAACTTGTCTTAAATCTCAACACAACACACAGATAAGGTAGCCACTCATTAGAGTTGTTGCCTGTACCCAAGCAGCAATGATAGAAGCAACATATAGCTAGAGTTTAAGAAGCTGAATTCACCAGTTTTGAGCAGTCTGTGAAGATGCAGATCACTGCCAGTCAAGCTGGCTCATTTTAAGTGTTACCAGATAATCAAAGAGGGGATGCCTATAAAACCAGATTTTTGAGGTGAAACTTCTTTGACAGCTGCTGCTGCCAGCTGGGGTCTGTAAAAGCTGCAGGCCTCTGCATCCAGGAAGTGTTGCAGCTACTAATGGCAGGCCCTCCAGTGTTGCAGTAGAACCCAGCAGCTTGCATTCAATTTCTTCTTTCTTATATTATTTATTCAAAGAATGAAATTCTCAGACCAGGATAAGTGACTGTAATAATAGTTCATTGAGTAACAGGAACACACAACTCATGACACAAAAGACAGGAACACACAGCAGGCTTCCTCTGCCTAGTGTGCCAGTCTAGGGGTTTATAGAGCCCTTGGGTCACTGCTATTGGTCCAAATTATGCTAACTAGGGCTTAGAAAATCAATAATTGGTTATTCCTGAATACCATTCACACTTAGCTTTACTCTACTTTGCTCCCTGCTTTGGGTCATTGACTGCACATGCTCAGTGGTGTCTGAAGCCATGGCACTGCTAAAGAGTATTCTTCTGTGATAGGTGTCCCCCGATGTATAATCCAGCCTTCAGCAGAGTGACAGACAAGTTTGCCCTGATCCACCTCAGCACTGGCCTGTCCTGCCTAAGGCCCCCTTGGCTACGTGGCAGTCTCCTCAGGGCCACAGGCCACATGAGCTCCAAAGGTGCATCTTGACAAGAACTAGTAGAATGACTTATTTGGCTCAGCAGCCAGGAATCCACATCATCTACAAGTGTCATCTTTGAAGGGTGCAGCCAGCAAACTATGAATCTTCTCAACTACCATTCAGTGTCATATCGTAGCCCTCAGTGCTGTAGCTCTGAACCTCTGCTATGCTCTCTAGTGATGCAATAAGCTCTAGCAGTTTACTACTAATGTCTTTCCAGGCTTGCCTCACACTTCCAAATAATTAAATTAATGAGATAAGGAAGGCAAGAGTAAATGGAATAGAATGTAACTGAAGTAAAGATAATAGCAGACCTCCTATAGAGGCAAAAACTGACCCAATAACAGGTTATCATCTAAGTGTGCTAGGCAAGGGGTTTATATAGCACTTGTGTCAATGCTGTTCATCCAAACTTATGCTAATCAGGGTTTGGAAAAGTACTGATGCTATTGTAACATTGCTTGATCCTCAATTTACATTCAGGTTCACCCCACTCCAATTTTCTCACTGTTGGTTGGCAAGCAGTGGTTGAGATCCTGGGATAATGAAGCCTAGGAGTTCTGGCTGCAGTGCTCTGTAGAGAAGGTATGCACACTGGGCCCAGCAGGACTGCGTTAGCTCAGTGGATCTAAATGCCCTAGTTTGCCTTGGTGCTGGCTCAGCCCACCTCAGGCCCACACAAGTGTGGTGGACTCCGGGTGGCAGCTCATGCTCATTGCCAATGCTCACTCCCCTGGAGGCAACTGTTCTGCAGATATAGGATAAGGTTTGACTTGACCAGTGGCTCTCTCCTGAGAGGCAGGCACAGGGAGGAGCTCATATGGGAGCAGGAGCAAAGCACTGTGAAAGCACAGAAATCCCACTAAGCTGCTTCCCCATGAGGGTTCATGAAGACCCCCAGTGTCCCTGGATCCCCAGGATGGGCCCTGAAGCTGCTGAGGTGTCACACTTCACTCCCCCTGGCACTCAGACAACCTTGCCTATCCCAGGAATTGATGTCTGTGGTCTTTCATAGCTGTGATTTTCCTGGTCCCTGACAGGACCATGCTATTTGTGGACAAGCCTCAGACAGCCAGGTGGGGCCATGTCTGGATACTGTGTTCTGTGCTGTTGTGGGATGGATTCCTTCTCCCTGGGTTTGGCCTTGGTCACACAGGACTCAAGGTATCTCTACCTTGGGCTCCTTCCTCCACTGCCTCCCACAGATGTTGGCCCAAGTGGCCAAGGCAAGATGAGGAGCCAGAGCAGGGCCTGCATTGCACATTGCCCTGCAGGACTCAAGCCAAGCCCTTTGCCCTGCTGACATTAACTTTACCTGCTTGAGACTATGCATGGAGGTCAGCATCCTCTTGTATGGGATGAATTCTGCTGTGCCTCTAGAAGGCTTTTCATCATGGGGGCCTCTGGAAGGTTCACCTTCACCTGCCACCCAGTCAGCCGTCCACTACTCTGCCAACCGGAAAGCATAGCACACCAGGGAGCCCACAAGGCCTTTGTGTTCCAGTGGCCTTTGAGTGATGCCTGTTTTCTAAGCACTGAGGAGAGAACTCAGGTGTACACCCACCATGCAGGCCAGATTGTAAAATGTCAAGTCTTATTTCCAATGCTTTGTCTTGCTTTCAGGTCTCATTGGCTGGTTCTCGAACATACAGTATAAGGTCAAACCCATGTGGTCTGGACCCATTTTAGTCCTCTCTGCCATGTACAGAATGTTGGGTGTGTCCAGAATTTTTTAAAATTAATTTTTAGATTGTTTCCGTGTGTGTTTTTATACCTGGCCTACAACTTGTAAGGATCCTAGAACCTGAGGAACCGTCCATATAATTGTGAAGATCCTCACTAGTTAGCAACTTTTTCCATTGTCTATATGGAAAGAAAGTGTTTATTTTCTGAGTTTTTCTCAGAATGTGTAGCTGATATTTTCCTTATGTTGCTTCTTGACCAGTCAGTCCATCTTTGTAATTTCATGGCTAATAGGAACCACTAATGCTCCTCTTCACCATCGGGATTTGCATGGTTCCTATTGGAGATGACTAGAGTCAGAAGGACCTGAGGCTTTCCACTCCACCTCCTGCTTGGGATCTGAAGAAATAGGTTCAGAGTGGCTACCTGTCTTCAGTGACTGCTGGAGAGTGTCTCTTGCTGAGTACACAGGGCATAGACTGGACATCTGCAGCATCCTTTCAAAGGTGTTGTCACTCCCTTCCCTGTGTGTGAAGGGACCAGAGAGCAGGCATGTCAGGCTCCAGGCACCTGAGAAAACACTGTCCATTAATGTATCAGCAGCAGATGAGCACCTGCCAGGTGCTGGCATTCAAGGAATACTTCCTGAGGATCTGTGAGCCAGGCACAAGGTGCTTGGGACTCTGGAGAATGAAACAGTCAAAAGTATCCACCACACAGTGCACACTGATCTTAGAATGTTTTCAGAAGGCACATTTCTCCCATGGCTCCAGGAAGGTGATGGCTTCTTCTTCTTACCTCGCTGTGTCCTGCAAACCTGGCATAGAACCTGTGAGGATTCTAGAACCTGTGGAACTGTATTCAGACTGCCAAATTCACATGCTTTCCATCTTTGCCATTCTGCCTACCTCAAGTGGGGCCTTCATGGGACAGATGGAAATGTCCAGTTTAACAAACTCTTCCTGTTAGTGTCACAATAAATAACATGTTTAGTGATATTTGATAACATTCCTAGTTACACAGTTTTGTGAGTGTGCAGAGTTTCATTGAGTAGGTGAGGCCTTGAGAGGGGAAAAGAACATGCTTTAAACCATTAGCAACTACAACAGTTCCTCCCATCTCTGTACCTCCTCACTGGCATGTAATTAATGGCTTTGCACCATGTCCAGAATCATTGGCTATGGTCTAAATTATGGGAATTAAAGACTCTATCTCCAGTTAACACAATTATATTACATTCCATAGGACATTATTTATGGCCCACACAGAAAAGGGAATCAGGGCCTGGTGAGAGCACAGCTGCTTGACGTGTGCATGGAGCTGCTTATGACAGTAGGTCTGAGTGGAAGAAGCTGTCCTTAGAGTCAGGTTCAGGCCTGTAGGGGCTTAAACTAACTCAGCCACAGAGGACATATGGCAGCCTGACCACAAGCTCTCACTACTCCAGGATGTCTAGACTACCAAGCAGTCTTAATAGTGACTATTTATTTTGTACTTTCTCCTGTCTTGTCAAACTATCTGTGTTCCCAGTTTGCATTTATTTATCTCTGAAGGTCACACTTAATAATAAGGAACTTGCTGAGGCCATTACACTCCTGTGTTTGTCTTTCTTTCTTTCTTTCTTTCTTTCTTTCTTTCTTTCTTTCTTTCTTTCTTTCTTTCTTTCTTTCTTTTTCTTTTATACATACAGAGTGACAATGCCTATATCAGTTGTAGAGGGACTTAAATAATCAACAAATATTTTCTGAACATCCACCAGACACTGATGGACATATGCAGTAACAAAACAAAGCCCTTGCTCTCATTTCTTGGAAGAGAGGTCTAAGCAAGCATGCAGGTAACAGGGTAGTGTCTTTTGCAGTGCTTAGTACTGTGAAGCCAGGTTAAGTGTATATTAGTCTATTTTTTATGCTGTAACAACATGTAAACAAACTGGATAATTTATAAAGAAAATAAATTTAGTTGGCTCACAGTTGGGGGCTGGGAAGGCCAAGGCTAAGAGAGAGAAAGAAGGGTGGAGCCTGCACAGACCAGTCAGCTCTTAAGGATCCCTCCTCCTAGAACTGTTGCCTAGAATGAGGTTTCTAGCACATGAACTTGGAAGGACATTGTGAGACCTAGTAAGGGGTCAGAGAGTGCATGGAGAGAGAAATTGACACTTTCTATGGGTCACTGATATGATGATAGATGACAACAGCAGAAACCTGAAGAAAGAGGCAAGATGACTGTGGGTCCTGTGGAGGCACTGATGGAGGCAGGGGGTCCTGGGGGGTGCAGTTTAAAAACAGGAGTTCTTGGGATCACAGGGATAGTCAGGGGACCTTGGGACCCTGTGCAGCTCCTGAGTGAGGTTATGCATGAACTTCTGGAGGAGCAAGGGGAGCCAGGGCTATAGGCAAGTGAGTCAGAGAAAGCCCAGCAGGGTGCATGGCAACAAGGGCCAGATTGTGCTGTGCTCCAGAGGTCTTGAGAGGACTCTGATGTGGTGGGGAGACATAGTTACTGGGAGGCTCTGACTGGAGAATGGCATGAAGTAACAGGTTTTGAAGGAATCACTTTGGTTGTTGAATGGAGCAGATGGTGGAAGAACCAGAGCGGGTGCTAGGGCAGTGGGGGCCCTTGAACCAGTCCTGGGAGAGGCACTGTGGTGGCAGCAGCAGAGACAGAGTGATTGTAGTAACAGTGGTTTCAGGTGTTCTTTGGCCTTTCCTACCTTGGGGCATGCTTTCCCTTTACAAGGGAGCAGCAAGGCACTGTGCTTGTCTGGCTGCTTACTCATTTCACCCTGTCGGATTTACCTGAGTGTGGGATCATGAGGGGCATTTGGAAGACCAGGATGTGTGTCAGAGTGGCTAGCACGTAATCAGAGGGTGGAAATTTGAGCCCACTCCTGGATCTCCAGGAAGAGAGGGAGCCAGGAAGTGACATTCACTTCTGCCAGTGAGTCACCATCCACACCCACACAAAGGAACCTCCAGTTAACCCTAAAAGCAACAGTTCTGAGAGCCTCCATACTGGTATACACATGGGGCTATGGGGCATCAAGGAGATCAGAGATGCACCACCTCCATTAGTCCAGTTATTCATTATATCACATAAGGGGAGACTTTTCAAGGAGTGGAACATGGAAGTTACTTTGTAACACAATAAGTCCCCTTCTACGAATACACTCTGGAGAACTAAAGCCACACAATGAGATAAAAATGTGTGTGTGAAGTCCATGGCTTTGGGACAAAACCAAACTCACTATGGTTGCTGGCAGGGGGAGCCAAGAAGAGCAGCAGCAGACCCCAGTGGCTCACCACCAACTTTTTCTATTTGGGCTTTTTATCTTGTGAAATTGAAGAATAGAATCCACAAACAAGGATGAATCAATGTAACCATAGCATTTATTGAAGAAAGGAAACAAAACTCTTGTCTTAATACAGAAGATGCTGGTGACAGGAACAGCAGATTTGACCTGTCAGGAAAGGCATGTTTCAGGGTATATATAGCTATTGGTCCAAACTTATGCCAATGAGAGCTTGGAAAGACACTAATGCTATTGGTTAGCTCTGGAGTCCTGACTTCCATGTAGCTCTGCCAACTTCCATTTCCTCAGGGCACATCAGAAGGGGAAGGTTTAGGTGCTGGAATGGGACCACAGTGCTGCAGGGAGCAGGCTTCTGTCTCAGGCCTCAGTACTGGACCCAGGCCTGGCCACCCACGGGTGACAGGTGGGCATGGCTTGACTGGCCTGGGTGCTCATTAACAGTGCCTGCAAGGCGGGTTCACATGGCTGTAGGTCCTGCTTGCCACCTGGACCCCACTGGGGCCACCACTCCTTGCTCTACTGCTCTGCTGCACTTTGCTTCAACACAGGCACCAGTGGGCCAGCTATGCAGCTACAGGGAGCCATGTCACTTGTTCATAAAGCCTAAAAAGCAGAAACAACCCAAATAAATAGTGGAGAGAACAATGGAGAGGATCAGGGATGTAGAATATGGAATATTCCAGTTTATGAGGAAGATAGTTGTGATACATGCCCTTGAAGGGCTCCTCCACACCTGGAGCTAAAGAAAGACACCTCTGTCAAAGGATAAGTGTGAGCCCTGTAAAGAAAGATACCTCCATCAAAGTAAAGGATAGCTGTGACCCTATATTGGAAATGTCAAAAACTGGTAAATTCATGCAGAGAGAAAGTAGGGGAGCTATTGGGAGATGAGAGTGGGGGTGCTGGGAATGACTGTGGAAGGTACAGGTCTTCTTTATGAGGTGATGGAAGTATTTTAAATATGACATGGGGATGGTTGCCCAGAAGCCAGGAGTATACTACAAATTGCTTACTCGTGTACTTTAGGATGATGAACTTTATCCCAGTAAAAAATTTCAAAAGGGGAAAACACCTTCAGAGTCATACCTCCCTGGTATCTTCCTCCCCTACAATTATTCAATCTTGCAGTTCCTATCTTACTTGGCAACCTCCTGAGAATTCCATTTCCTTCCAATTTCTGTGCCACACATTCAGTAATTGCCTTCTAGCTGCACACTCTCCCTCAGTCTCTTGTTTCCCACCAAATAATCCAGCACCTTGCCACCAAACTTTCTCCCTAAAGCTCTTAAACCCAGCAGGAACTCATGCCTCCACCAAATAACACAGGGTGTAAGCAGTTTGCAAATGGCATGACATGGGCTAGATATCCATTTACACAACATGGCTGGTTGGAATACCAAGCCTCCATTGCCATAAATGTGATAACCTGTTACAGGAAGAAGGTAGGTTCCTGGGCAATTCACCACAGTAGGTTAATAATCTTCAGGCAACTGGAAGTTTGTGGTTATTCCAGAGAAACTGATAATTGCAAAATTGTTTTTTTGTGGAGGTGAGAAAAAGGTCTGGGCTGCTGGTGTGCTTTGTTCAGAGCCAGGTCCTGAGAAACAGGGTTGGAGCTGGCCCCAGGCTCACAGTCAGTGGCTGACATCTTCCAGCATAACCACGGAGGCTCCTTTGATGTCTATAGTAGCACAATGCACAATAGCTAAACAGTGGAATGAACCTAGATGCTCTTCAGTAGATGAATGGATTTTAAAAAATGTGGTATATATACACAATGGAATTTTACTCAGCAATAAAAGAGAATAGAATCATAGCATTTACAGGTTAATTGGATGGCATTGGAGAAGATATTGCTAAGTAAAGTTAGCCAATCCCCCCAAAACAAATACTGAATGTTTTTTTTCTGATATAAGGAGGCTAATTCATAGTGGGGTAGGGAGGGAAAGCATGGGAAGAATAGAGGAACTCTAGATAGGGTAGAGGGGTAGGAGAGAAAGGGAGCGGGCAGGGGTTTAGTAAGGATGGTGGAATATGACGGACATCATTTTCCAAAGTACGTGTATGAAGACCCAGATTGGTGTGAACATACTTTATATATACCCAGAGATATGAAAAATTATGGTATATATATATATATATATATATATATATATATATATATATATATATATATNGTATATATATATATATATATATATATATATATATATATATATATATATCATAATTTTATTATAATTTTTATAAGAATGCATTTAAATTCTTATTTTATATATAATAAGAATTGAAATGCATTCTCCTGTCATATAATTTAAAAAAAAAATCAATTAAAAAACCCTATTGTAATATATTACTTAATAGAGCTTGATAGAGCCCCAAATTAAAAGATTTTCCAGTTCTGTTTCTCCAATATGTTTTGCACTGCTGTGCACTGTATGCTGTGGATTAATGCAGCAGTATCCCGGCCTGTGCTCATTAGGGACCCACACATCCCACAAGGAAACTCCAGAGGGCTAAAATTGACCGTTAAGGGATACCTGGTGGCTGGCACAGAGGGGATGTATGTGGGCCCAGGTGAAGGTGAGAAGGTGAGCAACTGTGGATAAGGGATTAGGGGAGACCTCCCGGGAGGTGGGAGCAGTGTGGGCAGGGAGCAGTCCCCTCACTTAGCCAGCCCAGCAGGCAGAGAGTGGAGAGGGTGGCCATGGAGAGCAGAGGAGAGAGGCAGAGGCAAGTAGAGGGAGTCAGGTATGATCTGGGGTAGTTGGGCTTGTCTTGAAGACACAGGAAGTGAGCATTTGTGGGCTCTGGGTAGTGTGGGAGGTGATTTGTCCCTGGAAAGGGTGTTCCAGGGCTCTAAACACCCAGGGATCAATCTCTGAGCCCCTGTGTCACCCACAAGGTAGAAAGCAGGAGGGAAGTTTTAGAGTGAAGAACATGACAGGAAGGGAGACAAGCCTACCAGAAGGGATCTGACAGCTAGAGATGAAAAGCTGTGTTCAAGATACCCAGCCTTGGCACACAGGCCTGTGGATGCAAACTCCTTTTGAAGGGAGGCCTCTATTTGTAGATCCTATGTATTTATATGTGGAAAGGTGAAGTGCTATAAAGTCTTGTTTGAAGAGCCCAGACAGAAGCAGTTGATGCATTATGAAAGACTCTTGGGTCCACAGGTTTGGCAATACACTGTCAATCATGAGTGGCCTGCTGTGTTTGCACCTCTAAAACTCAGTATGGGTGAAGGCCAGCGCTGCCTCCCTTCATGCTCTCCTTCAGCAGGGTCACTAGGCTGGAGCTGTACCCTGCCCACCTTTTCCTTGGAGAGGGCCACAGCTAAGAGAGACGCTCTGGGTAGTGGCCCAGAGGAAGTACATATGAGCCATCTGGCACACGGTGGAGAAGAGGATTTCTTCTAAGTGTTCCTGACCCACCAATGAGTTGCTCAGCACCAGAAAGTTCCACACACAGCAGTGACTCCACTAAGCTTTGATTTTTTTCACTTGGCTTTATCATCACATAAATGGCATGTGAACATGTCACATCCTGCAAGTTCACACAAAACAAAAGCACACAGAGTGCAAACCAAAGTCCCCGCTGCTCTCCTTCTTTTCAGAAACACCACACTAGGCTGTGGCTTCTGACCATTCAGCCTATGTTCTGCACAGCTGCTTCACTCTGTGCTCTACTCAGTGCTTTCACAACTTTCCCTGTCCAAATCCCATAGCTGTGTTTCTCTGAAGTTGGTGCCTTCATGTTCCTGGGATGAGAGGGACCCAGTTGGGCCTGAGGACTTGGTATTGACTGATGGTTTTCCCTGAGCAACATTGGTGCCCATCTCCTCCCTGCTGCCTGCTCAGAGCTGGCCCTGGGGCAAGCTTTACTATGCTTTCTTTGACTATGAGAAGGGAGGCTTCTGTCCTTCAGTGACAAGAATGAGCTAGGATTGTCTCATGTCCTGGTGCCACCACTGTAGGGCTCATCTATGCAAAATACTACCTGTGAGAGCATGAAGGGGCCACGGCTGGCTAAGAGAGCCTAGCATCCTCTGTGAGCTGAGACACCCAGAGGGAGGCTCCTCCTGCTCTCTACCCTCCTTTGTCCTCTTTCACTGCCAACTTCCCATGCAAATGCAGCCGTGGACTTTACACAATGGTGCAGGGAGTTGCTGAGAGGAAGCTGAAGGCGCTTGCACTCTGGAAGTCTCCCTCCTCTCCCAATGTCCTCAGGAGCTCTGAGCCCAGAGTGTCCTGCAGCTAAGGTTTTCTGCCAGCTCTCAACTCCCAAGAAGACTGGTGGCAGGGGTTTATTGGACAGTAGGTGCTCTGCTACCATGGGAGTGCAAAGCACTGCCACTAGAAGAGACCTCTAGTCCCCAAGAAGAACCTGTGCTGGCCAGCTGGCTTCATGTCCTCTGCTCTCTGTCTTCAGTGGGATTGGCTTCACCCATTTATGCTTCTAGACTCACCCCTTTGACCCTCAAGTTCTCTTCCCTGGGAACAAAATCAGACGTCTTGGCAGGCCTCAGCCCTCAGAGATTTTGGATTGTGAGAAACTGTTTAACATCTTTGGGCCTCAGTCTTCTGAGTTGTGAGAAGTTTCTCTGGCTTTTGTGTGATGTTATCATGAGATTATGTACACATCAGTCCTTGTAAGCTGTAAAGTGGGCACTCATGAGTGTCTGGGATGACTATGACAGCTCTGGATTATGACACTCCATGACCACATCCCACCACTGACTCATCTGCACAGCATGCACTTGAGAGCATGAGGCTTCATCTGACCCAATTTGGGCTTATCTACTTCCACACCATATTCTTGACTTTTTCCACCCAATTCAGATGAGATACAATGTCAAGAAAACCACTCAGCAAATGGAAAAGTACTACAAAGCACCCACACGATGCTAATTTGACCTGACCTTCCCCCACCCCACCTTGGGTTGTCATTTCCCAGTGTCCCTTTATGCCTACTCTAAGCCATTTCCTGGGCAAAGGTGAAAACTTTTTGTTCCATACTTTATCCCCTAAAATTGTTTAAAGTCCTGCTGGTCATGCTTGGGGCTCCAGTCCTGGGTCATGATGTCCCTCATGGGACTATGTCCAGTAAAGGGGACTCCTGCAGTGGGTTGCAAGATGCTCACTTCTCTGAAGCCAGGATGAGATCCTCCCCTGTCCAGCCCCTGACCCACCCAGCACACCCTTTCCCCAGCTCACAAGAGAGATGCTGTCTAGCTTAGGCAGAAGGAAAGAATCAGCCCCTTAAATATGCTCTGGGCATAAACAAAGACCAGATACCCCGTGTCTTGTCATGTCCCCCATATGCATGGTGACAAATTGATCAAAATATGCTGGGATGTACAAGAAAAACTGGAACAGTTTTGTGGGGAGTCTGCAGCTGTGGAATATTTTTGCCAGATGGGGACTTGCTGGCCAGGTACAGTTCTGCTCTTTAGCTAGCACTGCCGAAGTGGCAGACCACCCATGTGTTGGCTGGAAAGTGGAGCTCCTGGAACACGCTCTCCATTTGCTGTGCTCTAAGGTACCAGGTCTGAATTGTAGAGGATTGACACAAATTATAATCCCTGAGTCTGGTTCCTTCCCAGGGTGAATTGCCCTTACTTCTGGGCAACGAGCCATCAGTCAGGATTTTACTGTCTATTTCCAACAGTGACTTCAATTTAGAATGGAACTTAGAAGCCTATCTTGAAGATGGATGAGGACTCTATGCTGTTTCCTTTGCCTCAATTTTTGAAGGGTGACTAAATAAATGATATTCAGCTTCCCAATCCAACTAGAACTGGCAGGAAATTGATTCCCTTTTATATAATCAAACTTCAAGCTCCATGCAATGAATTATTTGGAGCTGGGCTCCAGATAGCAAGAGCATTCTGTGCTGCTGGCTGTTTCTCAGGCAGTGTCTGCATCTGTGGGAGACATGGTTATCACAGAGGCCATCTTGGGTGCTATGGGGAATTCCCAATTGATGCCTGATAGTTTCTGAGTCTTTTAGTAATCACTTGCCATAAAACAGCCTATGATTATGGTTCATTTTCCAGTTGGGTGCAAAATAACCATCAGTGGAATTGTGAGCTGACTCTAAGCCCCAGGTTTGAGGGCCTCTGATTTCCAAGCCCCTCTCTTTGTCATCTGAACTTCATGGCAGTGTGGGAGCAAGGAGGGTGAAGCATTATTATGTCTTATTGGGGGCTCTTTTGGCCCCCATGACAATTGTGGAAGTAGCTTTGGTTAAGGAAGCCAGGAAGTTAATGACTGAAATGACAGGCATCTCTATGGCTCTGTCACTCACTCTGCTTATCTGATGTCCTCCCCACTGCAGTCGCCATGTGACTGGCCTCAGGACTGTGGCCTTTGCCTACACTCTTCATTCTTGCCACACATCACACCTCATAGCTACACTCAGTCGTGGGGTGCCACACCACAGAAGATGCAAACCTTCATTCCTGAGAGGTCTGGGTGCCCCATGATCCTGCCTCTTTTGAGGTGCTGTCACTCTTCTATTAAATTTTACTATTGGACATAAAATTACCCCAGAGAAAGAAGAGAGCCTTGGTGTTTGAACTGTGGTGAGATTGCCGAAGCACAGGTGGGCCTCATGGTGGAATCTTAGTGGGTGCCAGGAGGTGTGTGTGTGTGTGTGCTGAGGGGGACTCAGCTGGACTGGGGTTTTGCCAATGAGGGAGGAAGAGGGGTCTGGAAGCTGGGGGGTTGCTAAGAACATGATTACATGAGGTCCATGCCAGATGACAAGGAAGGATCTGTGTGGAATTATAAGGGAAGATAGGCCAGCAGGGGGAATGGTGGCTGCCAAGGTAAGAAATTTGTTGCAATAGGTTTTTAAGTGAATTAGGCAGACACATCTGTGGAAGCCAAATGTTTGATGGATACATTGGTAGGAAGTCTAATTGATTTTACATGGCCTCTCCAGTGCCAGCAGGCCAGATACTGCTTTGAGGTTACCTTAGAGACTTTTCTCTTCCTAAAGTTGCATGATGTTTGTCAGGATTAGGAGAAGGGTAACCAGTTTGTGTTTTGAAAAGAGGAGGCACACGGCCATGCTGCTACCTGAAAGTTTTTGCTTTTGCAAAGTCCACATGTCTGGATGAAACTGGTGTCTCCATAAAGCAAGCATGAACCACCTGTCTACTTGCTTGGGGCACTCTTCTGGGAAGCTGGGCCAGAAATGTACACAGCCAGAATCACTATGACTGAGAGTTAATGCCTTGTGCACCATAAGAGGCAGGTGGCTATCCATACTCAGCCATGGTGACAAACTGGATATTCTGCTGTAATCTGAGCATTCTGAAGAGCCCATTGTGAGGATTAAGATTTCTGTCATGACTTGGGAGCATGATCATAGTGAGTGAAAGCAAAGTTCTTCCAAAGTGAAGTTCTAAATATGAACATTCTCAGTAATGAGACTGGAGGAAAAATTTAAAACTAAAGTTGATATTGTGCATGTGCTTGTGGGTTGGAACTTCCATCATGGATGTTCACAAATGTTAAGCCTTCTCTGCTGTGCAGGTGCTGGGAGTAATTTGGGTTTCAGCCATTCAGTTGGTTTTGGTTAAAGAACAGGATGCTTTATATTCCAGAGGTAATCCTGATTTTTAGGAAGCAGAAAAAGGCACAACATCAGTGTGGTAGTGAATGTAACTGTAAACATATCAAGGTTATCTGGAGGAGTATAGATTTGATCTGAGGAATACATTCCATAGTTGACTTTAAATGGTATGAAGTTGTGGAAATAATTCTGATGCTCTTGAGAGAAAGTGGACAGTGTCACAAAGCTCTGACTTATATGGCTTCAAGTTTTCCTGGACAGAGTATAAGTCTTTTACTGACATATCTTATATTACATTTGTATGGGAAGAAGGGTGTGGCCCAGAGCGAGGAGTCAGAAGCCAAGTCTCAGAGTATTGATTTTGAGGGTTACTGGCAGGTTTTTTCCCATGGACTCACATGTTCCGAGAGTCCCTGCAACAGGCCTGTCACCGTGGAAACATGAAGTGGGCTTAGCAGGATGAAGTTGTTTCAAAACTGCATGGGTTTTGCAGATCTTTAAGAGATCATAAGCTGTTCAGGCAGTCCATACTTGAACAGTTTGATTGGATTTAAGGCCTGAAAGAGTTTACAAATCCCCAGTGTGTGAACATTTATCTAGAAATTGCCATGAAAATGCTAGAACATTCAGGATGATATGAGCAGGTGTATAATCACAGATTTGTGTTCCTTTATGGTTTGTCAAAATAGAATACAGGTAAGAACCACTGCTAAGAAATGAGTGTGCTTCACATGCCTCAACTGAAGAGAATTAATCTTATGTGAGAACAGTGATTTTCCCTGGCTTATTTTAAATTCTAGCTGTGTTCTTGAAACCATGATAAGCTCTTCATGTACACTGTCTCCTTATTTTTAAAAACAGTCTTATAAGGTGGCATAATTATTATAGAGTCTTTTTAAAGGAAGGAAATTTTTTAAAAAATAGAAAAGTAAGAACTGGTAAGTGGTTAGGCCAGGATTCTTGCTCTGAGAGTCTGTTTATATAGAAAACATACACTTAGCTATATTAATATGCTGACTACAAAGAAATTAATGAATGTCAGTCTGAAATCATTCCAAGGACATATTACCAACTGCTTAACCAGAGTCTGAGAATTGGTTGTCCAGTATCTAAATCAGTTTATCAGACTTATCCTTAGAATATTCCTTTTATGAAGAAGACAGTCTTGGTTTTATTTTGTGTTTAATGTATTTATAATGTACTTATGTTGTGAAAATATCTTTTGAGCACCAGCCCATATCCAGTTGGACTATGTGCATCCTGGATCCTGGTTATCTCAAGCAGAAGCTTGCATGATTAATAAGGCTCAGTTCTCTAACTCACCCATCAGTTCTTACCCTGGTTCCTTCTTCTTTTTGGCAGTCACTTTTTGAGATTTCCAGAATGTATGATACTGATTAGATTGGAAGGCTAACAGAAAGAAAAAGGGAAAATGATTGATGAGAAAATAAAGCAGCACACAGTGCAGAATGGGGAGCCCAATGACTATACCCCAGATTATAGGCAAAATCTGACACCTAGTGAAAGTGTTTATCTTTATGCCTAAGCAGAAGCTATGTAAATGAATATTGCATACCAGTGCAATTTCATATTTGGTTATCTGCATTATCAGTTTGAGGCAAGTATTTTTTTCTCTGTCCTTTAAATGTTATTTATATTTTTAAAGTTGAACATAAAATTTTAATCTTGGAACATTTTATCTAGTCCTCAAATTATTAACATAAAAGGAATGATAAATTATGAATTTATTATTCCCATATGACTATATAACAAACCCTTCTTTTTTATTGGTTGTTCAAAACATTACAAAGCTCTTGACATGTCATATTTCATACATTAGATTCAAGTTGGTTATGAACTCCCAATTTTACCCCAAATACAGATTGCAGAATCACATCGGTTACACATCCACATTTTTACATAATGCCCTATTAGTAACTGTTGTATTCTGCTATCTTTCCTATCCTCTACTATTCCCCCTCCCCTCCCCTCCCATCTTCTCTCTCTACCCCATCTACTGTAATTCATTTCTCTCCTTGTTTATTTTCCCATTCCCCTCACAACCTCTTATATGTAATTTTGTATAACAATGAGGGTCTCCCTCCATTACCATGCAATTTCCCTTTTCTCTCCCTTTCCCTCCCACCTCATGTATCCGTTTAATGTTAATCAATGCTCACCATCTCTAGCAGTCAGAGAAATGCAAATCAAAACCACCCTAAGATACCATCTCACTCCAGTAAGATTGGCAGCCATTATGAAGTCAAACAACAACAAGTGCTGGAGAGGATGTGGGGAAAAGGGTACTCTTGTACATTGCTGGTGGGACTGCAAACTGGTGCGGCCAATTTGGAAAGCAGTATGGAGATTCCTGGGAAAGCTGGGAATGGAACCACCATTTGACCCAGCTATTGCCCTTCTCGGACTATTCCCTGAAGACCTTAAAAGAGCGTACTACAGGGATACTGCTACATCGTTGTTCATAGCAGCACAATTCACAATTGCTAGACTGTGGAACCAACCCAGATGCCCTTCAATAGATGAATGGATAAAAAAAAAATGTGGCATTTATACACCATGGAGTATTACGCAGCACTAAAAAATGACAAAATCATGGAATTTGCAGGGAATTGGATGGCACTAGAGCTGATTATGCTTAGTGAAGCTAGCCAATCCCTAAAAAACAAATAGCAAATGTCTTCTTTGATATAATGAGAGCAACTAACAAACCCTTCTTAAAAATTCATCTACTGCCTCCAAAAAGCCAATAGAAAACCCATGCATAATATTAGCTAATGATTTATTTATAGATAAAGTTTTAGACAAATTTATAGTAGGAAACTATTAAAAGAAATTCTTCAATCACATAACTTAAAATATAATGAAAGACAGGTGAAAATTAACTCAACCTGTAAGTAGTCTTTATACCTTTTAAAAATTTTATAAAATACACAAATTTCCTAAAATAAAGAATATTATGATACATTGGTGTCAACTTACCCAGATGAAAGGTGGCATAAGCTTTTTTATCTAATTTGTTTATTTCATCAAACTTCATATATTTCATGCATAATGCAGTATTTTTTTAACTTCAAAACAAAAGACATAATGTACAGTGTTTCATAAAATTGGTGGTTAACTTAGGAATTATTTCATTTTCAACCACATCCTACATTTTTTTAAGTTGTTGATAGATCTTGATTTTTTTATATGAGTTGCTAAGAGTCAAACCCAGGGCTTCATACATGCCAGTCAAGTTTGCTACCACTGAGCTGCAGCCCCAGGCCCATATTCTACAACTTTTTAACATGATGAACCCTCTTGCTATTGGATGAATAAAATTTGTTATTTCAGTACTTAGTTCCCATGGGAAAACTCTGGTACCTACCTCACTACCAGGCTGCTTTTCCTCCTTTTGTTCTCAAGACTCCACAAACCCATAATTTTATAACACCATAATGAAATGGGTGGAAGAGTCCAATGACAAAGAATGCATATAAATATAAAAATGGTAGGCTCAGCTTGATCCTGCCACAATTATAAGGTGTAGGCCCACTGGCTCCCTCCAATCCTTCCAGAGCTTCCATGAAACAGCTCCTGGATAAACTCTTCCTTTCCTTCTGTCTGCTGAGAACACAAAGAGCATTTTTATTCATGAGTCCTGTGATAGCTTATGGACACCTTAGCCAGGGAGGGAGCCAGTGTGCTCAGCACAACTTGGTCAGAAGTGGCTTTGGGGTAGAGAATGCTGGTTATTTTTCATCTCCTGTATTTCTCAGTTCTGAATGCAAACTAACCTCAGCAGAAAACTGCAATGAAATGTATACATCATGCACATCCATGTTACTGTGGTACATGCAAGTTGGTTGAGAAAGAGCCACAATGGATGAATGTAAATTTTTCACATCGTTTCTTCAGCATTTAACTTGGACACAGCACATTATTTACCTCCACATATCACAAATGTTCTGGATATGCAGTTTGTGGGGTAAGATAGAAATTACATTTCATAGGCATTCTCTGACAGCAAGTATAAGATTACTGTTGCCTACTTTCCAACCAATGAATTGAGCTGCTTCTGTTATAAAATGAAATATTATTTCTGAATACATTTCTAGTCAATGCTTGCATTTTGTTTTTCCCAACACTTCATTGGATTAATTCTAGAAAAATTAAAAACCTATAAAATTAAATTGAGGATTAAGTCTTCAGGTTGACTCATGATAAAACTAGAAAGAAAGAATCACTAACTTTTCTTTTCTTGAGTTTTTTCTCCCTACTACAGGCCCTTACTGATACTGACTGAGTTGTATGTTTAGATTCCCAAAGAGGAAAACCCAAATTAGAGAACCAACAGTTCTGCCTTACAGAAACAAAATGTAATGATGGGGAACAGGGATGAGGGAGAGAAGATGCATTCTATAGCACAATGAATCTCATGCTTTAAACAGGAGATAACCCAGCTTCTCCTTGGCTCTCATTTCATAAATTAACATCTTAAAATCATAATCCAAAGAGATTACCTATTACAAGAAAATTTCAGTTTTAATAGAAGCAAATACATTAGCTAAGTCTTGTAAATAATTGTTCATTTTGGTTATAGATTATAAAGACAAAACAAAACAAACAAACACAAAAATGGTTGCTCAGCACAAGGCACACCTTACAATCCCAACTGAGTGGTGAAACTCAGACATTTGCTTTGCTTTTCTGGTTTGTGTGGCTGTGCTGATATTCAGGAGCCACACTCCAACCCTCTGCTCAGCCCTGGACCTTCTGGAAGTTCACACATGTGCTCTTTCCATCAGACTGCTTTGTGCTCTTCATTTTTGTGATATGATTTTATGTCTACCCAGTGTTTATCTCCTCCTATGTTTTCCACAAAGCCTCCTGGGAAAAGCCCAGTTTTCCCATTGCATTTTTATGTGCCTTTGAACCAGCCATCTTATCACTGTTTATGAGCAAACATAATATCTGCTTTAAGTTCCCAAGTTCTGCCTCACTCTGGGGAGGATAGGAAACCACCACCTAGTGCCTTGCACAAACAACAGGCTAGACTGATTCATGACAGGATCCAGTGAAGAACATGCCTGACAGGTAGGGGAGCAATGGAAATCCAAAGTCCAGGGAGCTAGTCTTCAGATGGAAAGCTTCTTTGGTCCAAGGCTTGCCTGCTGGTGCTGCAGTGACTGGGCCATTTCTGTCCATGGGGCAGTAGCCGGTCCTTCCATGGCCTCCCCCCAAGTGGTACCTCAGGACCCATGGCTCCCTGTAGGGGCAACTCACCACCATTTAGCCCCATTTCAAGTTCCACTTCAACTTCAGCAACACTGGAGGAGATACTCAGGGCTTCCATTTGGTGGTAGCACCAGAAGGCAACTTCAGTAACCCTGTTTTTCTATTTTACTCTACTTGTCCAGTTTGCTTTCTGACCTGCTCCCATGAGCTCATGAAGAACCATGTGGAGTTTTGGGAAGTCCAGGGAGAATGGTCACTGTCTGGCCACTGGCTTGGTTTCAGGAGAGGCAGTGGTAATATTTGGGCAGGTCAATGAAGTGGCTGAAGCACAGGCCAGGGAGTCACCGCCTTGACTGAAACTGACAGCAGCAGCATGGGCAGCAGAGCTTGCTATTGATGGCAGAAGCTGGTGGGAGGCCAGAAAATGGTGGGGAGGCCCACACATGCAGGTAGCTTTCTCCACCTGGATGGGTGTCAGTGGTGCTGTGGGGCATTCTCAATTATGTGCCGCAATTGCCCTCACTACATTGCGGGCCTGGTTGAGTATAATCTGCCCAGGCATGTGCAACAGGACCTTAGTTTAACCACTTATTTGGTTGTGAGCTGCTGACACTACAGATGGAGGGACAACCCTAGGTGTCCCAACCACACCATTCCTCTGGAGCTTCTGGGAAGGCCCTCCTTCAGTGGAGAGACTGACCTTTGTCATCCCCTAACTTGTCTAACCCACAGTATCATAGGAACTTTAGCTTAGGTAGAATTTATCACTGCCCTTGTGACAGATGCCACGTAATTGCCAAGTACAACCTCAATCTCAGTGGTATTCATTGACATCCCTTTGTACCAGCCATCCTGGCAATGCTTAAACACTAAAAACCTCTCACCTATTCCCAGCTCTAGCTCTTCTTCTTTCTGAGAGTGTATGGGTGGATAGACACATAAACACTGGGGTGAGTCTGAGTTTGAAAATGTGCAGTCTGTACAGTGGATCCATGTACATGGGTCTGGGTCCCATTTCAGCAGCAGCAACACCAGCAGTAGTACCTGGTGATGTGGAGGTGAGGACAATTACATCCAGGATATGGGGTGGTAGAGGGGAGGATTCATAGTTCCAAGGGCAGCTGGTTAGGGGACATCCAATGGGAAAGTGAATGAGGAGCCAGTTGTCACTGAGCTGTTTGGGAATGAGGTAACAGTTATCTCAGTGGTACTCATATGAACTTGAGAAGTGACACTGCAGGAATCCCAGACAGTTCCCTGATCCTCCCAGCAGCTGTGGTATTGCTGGAGCTAATGAGGACAGGAGGGCTGATCTTCATGCAGTGGCAGTTCTGGGATGCCTGGGAAGACTTGTTTGCCACAGTGAGGGAAGTGAAGGAGAATCACTTTTTGATGTTCTTCTTGGTGTTGGAGAGTTTTTGGGCAGTGCTTCTCTGGGCTCTTGCTGAGGGACCTTCTCCAGCATCAACTCCTGGCATGGGAGGCTTATCCCATTCCATCCCCTGTTTAGCAGCTTAGTTAAACTCAATGTGGGAAATTGGAAATATGCCTACTTTGTCTGGCAACATTCCTTCAGTCCAGTTTTCATTCACTCTGTGTTTCATAGTCAGAAAAACATCCTTTGGTAACAGAAGGCAATCTTTGTCCACTTCCTTGTCTTTTACTTCAAAGTCATAAAGTCTTTTGCACTGAGTTGGAGGTTGAGGTAATGGTTGAAAAATCTGCTAGAATTGTTGGGGAAAGAGCCATGGATCCTGCTGACTTCCCCATGTTACCAGGTTTCATCAACATGTCGCAAAATGATTATGTCATGTTGGTGAATTTAAAGTCACCAGGTTCCTTCCTCATGGTTATATAATGCTTTTGCTCATGGTAACTGAGGCTTACCCCTCATCAGGGACTCCAGGTTTGCACCCGTGGGTGCTGTCCATACTGGGAACCTTGTAGATAATTTGCACTACAATTAGCCATACTGCTGCCCTGAGCTGTGAATGCATTTGTGCAGTTGGCCCCACTGCCCCCACCAGGGCTATGTTTCCAAGGGCTCTGCTTGATGCTCTCCAGAAGCCTGTCCAGCAGGATGTCACTGGGAAGCTCCTCAACACCCAAGCCAACTAGGGTCCTCCACTCAGAAAAACTGCGGGAACCTAGGATCACCAGCAAACATCATTTGCAAAACTTGAGCTGAAAAGACAAGACAAGACTTTTGCAGAAGCATCCAGGTGTTCTAGACACCCAGGACACTCCAAAAGATCCAAGAAGGCAGATTCATCCATCTTGATCTACTGTGCTGAGAAAGAGTTTTCAGAAATGTTAATAGGTGTGTGCAGCTCTTAAAATAATTTGTGTAACATGCATTTCAGATTTACTCTTGTGCCTTGACTGCTCCAAATTGTTTGTGGCCCCTTGTGCAGCCCAGTCTTGCCCACTTTTAACTGTGTCTCAGATGCCACGGTGCCCCCAAGACTCTTCTATGCTGCCCACACACACACATGCACACACACAAAGTATGCCACTGCCTCCCACTTGCCCAGCCTTCAATGTTATTTTTTTTTTTAATTAAAAGAATGCTTGTTATGTTTGAAACCAATATGTGAGAGTTGGGAAAATCCAATTTTCAAGCCTGGCTTGATTATTTTGTGACTGAGTGACTTTAGAAAAGTGACCTAACTTCTCTGTTTTTTTTTATTCTCTGGTGGTAGTAATAGTCCCTGTTGTAGAGAACAACAGGAACTACAGACAAAGCTCCAGTGCAGTGTGTGTCAGGATATACAGTCCAGACATGGCATTCTCTCAAACAAGATCAATAATGACAGTGTCTTGTGGTGATGGGCAGCTGACAGTGCATAAATAGCAAGCACCATCACTCTTTCTGTGACAGCAGCTGGAAGACACCAAGGTAGATGGGGCCAGGATGCTTGACACTAGTGACATACTTATGGCTCCCCAACTTTTCTTGCAGAATGTCCCCCAGGACCTATCCATCTGTACTTTTGTGCGAGAGCAGTTCCTCATGGTGCAGACCCTGCAGGAGATGCTGGCTAATACAGTGGAGAAGCTGGAAGGGGAAAGTACACTGGACTGGAATTTCTTAGTGTGCTCAGCTGCTGTGGGATGGTGGCTCTTACAGGATTTGGAAATCATGTTTGTGGAGATAAGTCAATGATTTTCACTTGTGACTCTCCTGGGGTTGGCCTTTTGCTTTATCTAGCACGTCATCTTATCTTGAACTTGAAAACAGAAATCCAAGTGCAATATGATCTGTGTGGCTGCCTGTTGTGCTCATGGAAACAGCCTTTCTTGGGCATCTGTGTGTCTCCCTGTGTCTTTAGAGCTCTGACTGTTCCTGTTTGGACAAGTTATTTGGTTCATGGCTCTGTGTTATGTATCATTATTATTGTCAAATACTGTTGACTATGTGGCTATGTTCTAAGCTGTTTTTTGGCGAGTAAAATTTCATGGCACTGTTACATACTTTAGGTATGTCATCATGGTGATATTGCTTTAGTGAATTGTAAATTTGCAAATAGCTAATAATTTTCTTTTGAAAATTAAGAGTTTTATTTCTGTCTTCAAATGTAACTATGTTTCCTTCAAAAATCTATTCTGGTTATTTTAATTATTTTCCAAGTGGCAAACTTTTACTGACTTGGTAGTACCCATTTGCAACCAATTCATACAGTTTAGAGTTAAGCAGAGGGATAAATAGTCACATTTTGGGGGGTCTTCTCTGTAATTTTTAGGGGCATTCTAAGTGCTGCACTGTTGTGTAGTTTAATAAACTGGAGTATTTCCAGGAATAGAACCAAAATTCTTCTTTTGTCATTAACGATTTGTATATTGCTATCATTGTTGAATTATTATTCTAGTTGAGATCAGAAAAAAATTAATAATACATGGTTCCAAAAAGTGAATGCTTAATTGTGTTGTAACATATAGTTTTGCACCATCCATGTACAAATCTTATAGCTCTGTAATTTAAAATATTTTAGCATCAAAGTTTAGTACTTTAATCAGGCTGTGTATGAATTCTAAATTAAGTTTTAACATGCATAATTTAATGAAAACCTACTATAGGAAAAAGATTCATTTTATGGTGCTGGATCTTACTTTCAGATGCTAGTATTTCTTAGGAAGAAAACACTGTCAAATAGCTCAAGGGAAAAGTATATGAGTTTTTAGGGGTGAGAAACATTTTTATTTAAGCAGTTTTGATGATACCCAGGAGTGATATTAAAAAATTTTACAACCTGCTTTGGCATAAGTACCAGTGAATCAGAGTGGCTGGCAGCCACAGTGCTGGAGGATGGGTAGTCAAGTGATTTGTGTGGGATTCTTGGATGACCCATTGGGAGATCCAGTGATGTTTACCAAGAGGGATAGTTATTTTCCACTGTAACAACTATTTTAATCATGAGAGCATTTACTGGTTATATTTGATTCATGAATGCTGCTGGGATTCATAAGAATCATCTTTTGGACTCCATGGATGACCATATCATCTCTCTTCTTATGTCTCCTTCAAACTCCTTATGGTACTGTGATGGTGAATCCTTTTGTCAAGCAAACTGACATCTCTCAGTTAAAAAATTATGCACAGTAGCTTCTCTGGAATGAAGATTCCCCATTTCATAGGGTAAAATGTGTCAGAAAGGAAATACTATTTTTTTTGGAGAGGGGTACCAGGGATTGAACTGAAGGACACTCAACCACTGAGCCACAACCCCAGCCTTAGTTTGTATTTTATTTAGAGACACAGTCTCACTGAGTTGCTTAGCACCTCACTTTTTGCTGATGCTGGCTTTGAACTCACAATACTTCTGCCTTAGCCTCCTGATCTGCTGGGATTAGAGGCATGCACCACCATACCCAGCTTACCATTTTCTAAATATAGGTTGCTACTGATGCTACTGATTTCCTACAACACAATGCTTTCATTTTACAAAGAAAAATTGTTCAGTACTAGAATTTTGGTAGGAAATGAAATTTCAAGTTGTAGAAAAGTGCACAAATAGCGTTTATGAACTCTGGAAGTGTTCAAGAATTGCATGGGGTACTGCACTGTTATCATCATCTCTAGTGATCTGGAGAATGATGATATGAATGGTGCAAAATTTCTCACATTTAAATAAGTGGTAAGACCTGGTTCCCGTGTTGCAGAGTGGAAAGTCTCAAAGGTAATTTCCCCAGACTTCACTTTTTAGCTGGGTGTAGTTCAGTATCTTATTACTATTGGATATGCTATCAAAGTTTGTTTGCCATTTCAAAATCCTATAATACTTCAAAGAAAAATGATTTTTAAGAATTCTCACTTTTTCCCCCTAGTTAAAAATGGGTAAAAGATAGTGGAAATGAATTGAACAGCATGTGATGTCTGTTCTGTCTGTCCATTTCATGATGAGAATAATTCTATTAGTGAATATTATTATTAGTATTACTAAAGTATGATTGAGCTGAATGTTCAGATGAGGAAAAGGCTCAGGATGTTAATTTGAAAGTAGTAGGTTGATACAGGTGCAGTAGATGCAAATAAGCTACTCTCTTTTCATTTAGTAACTTTTACATCCAAAGAGAAACAGCTCTGGAAAGTAAAGAGGAATCTGCAGCCTGGTTTTTATGTGTTTTACTTGATGGCTAACTGCTTCTATTGGGGTATGGAAATGAAGTCTTTTGGTTTGAGTCCCAGAACTATTTCTTTTTAGTGGTATGCCTTGACTAGTAATCTCTCTGAAACTTAGTATGATTTATGTTGCTATAATTCAATATCACCCTTGGTAAGTTATAGAGAAAAGACACTTATTAAGCTCTTGGCTCTGGAAGTTCAAGAGCATGCAGCTGGCATCTGCTGAGTCCTACTGGGTCATAAGGTGGTATAAGATAGCACCTGGTGTTATGGTTTCAATATGAAATGTCCCCTGAAGGACTTGTATTTTTGTTTTGTTTTGTTTTAAGGCAGGGTCTCACTAAATTGCCTAGGGCCTGGCTAAATTCCTGTGGCTGGCCTTGAACTTGTGATACTCCTGAATTTACCTCCTAAATGGCTAGGATTACATGTACACAGGTATATACATTGTGAAATATTCACTACAAACTAATTAACATTCATAACCTCACATAATTATATTTGTCAAAAGGTTTCTAAATTTTCATACCCTATTAAATGGGATAAGTGTTTTATTTTACATTGTTATAGCTCTGGCCATAGAATTATAATCATTCTAATCATACATGTTGGCATAATGCCTTTGAACTTTTCATGTATTTAGAGACATTTAGAAAAGCAATAAATTCTATGAGTTCTTTTCTTCAAACATTAGCTCTGGCTTATTAACAATTAAGCATATCTAGGAAGAAAAAATATATTTGGATGTCTTTTATTTATATCAAGCAATGAACTCTATCTAAACAAAAACATAATTCACCTTCAGAAGCTAATTCCATTTCAAAGAGTCATATCATATCCTTCTCTTTCTATATATTTATAACAACTAGCCTACTTAGAAGTTTTTACATTCTATGAGAAGTGAGAAGAAAATAACATCTGAAAAAAAAGATTTTGAAGACTCTTCAATAGTAGTCTAGAAAAGGTTATATGAAAACCATCTCAAGTTTTAAGCTTCTTCTTTTTATAAACATTACATAGGCTGTATTTTTTCAAAATAACTTGCCACAACTGATTTGTGCCCATGTTAACAACTCTTCTATAATTCCTGTTAACATAGTTTAACACAAGGGGTTTTCCTATAGAAATAATTTATATTACTTCTACAGAAAGTGTCAATAGGGCTGGGAATGAAACTCTGTTGTAGAGAGCTTGCCTAGCATGTGCAAGGCCTTAGAATTTAACCCCAAACACTTTAAAAAAAGGAAAGAGTGAAAGAATGAAGGGAGGAAAGAAAAAGTGAGGGTACAGGAGGGGAGAGAAAGGGATGAGTAATTAAAACAAAAGGACAAGTGGTACAAATACAAATATATGATGTATCAGCTCTTTAAAAATTTTACAGAGCTTTAGAATTTTAGTGACATCAAACTGGGTAATATTATGACTGTACAGAATGGCACATAAAAAGTTATGCCTTGGCCTGGCCTAAACCAAATGAACGGGTGGGTGACCTAAAGAGGACCCCTCTCTGGCTTGATTGGGACAGGCTTGAACCTGTGCTGCTTCAGGATGCATAGCATAGTGAAGAGGCCAACAATATTTCCCTGACAGGCAGCGTGAGTGTGTTAGGCTCCTGGGAGCCCATGACCAGAGCTCCTCATGCCCATGTCCACTGCCCTCTCCCCATCTGCTGGTTCACAATGGTCTGTTCATTTACCTGGTGCAGGGTTGTTCCTGACCAAAGGCCTGTGTGTCCACAGCCTGTTTTGGCATGAATGGGCATGGTGTCATTGTGGAGGGAATAGGCAAAGTAGCCTTAGCCTGATGGGGGGCAATGGCTGCCCCTCAGCCAAATTTGGGTGTGGTCCTGGAAGAAGAAATTAGGGTTGTGGTCTGCCTTTTCTGAAGTCATGGAAACACACCCTAGTTCTTATGGCTGTCCGTGGGAGTTGGTGATATGTACAGCTATTGGATTTTTTGTTTTTTTCTTGTTTTTTGGAGAAGTTATCAGTCTGTGAGAAGCAGGTGTTACATGAGAAGAGAAAAAAGCTTGCTCTAAAACTTTCTGAACTAATTTTAAAAAATTGAACTACTTGAAATAGTTAGTCTTGTTCAAAGGAGACTTGAAGAGATGGTTTTATGCTGCTAAGATAAAGACCTCATTTAAAACCTTAGAATGAGAAAAAATCAAATTTTTACTTTATTTTCTGAATTAATTGAGACAAAATAAGACCTTATAGAGAATATTCAGGAGGCAATCGAAGCAGAAAATTTGAGGGGAATTTTCGAAAACCTGTATTGTGTGGTATCTAAACATGAGGATGAAATACTTTTTGAGAAACAGCTAAAAGAAGAAAAAACTAAACATTCTCAACTGGATGAATAGATGATGGATATATCAAAAAGTATTAAGTCCCTAGAAGATGAATCAAAATCCCTCAGATCACAAATACCTGAAGCTAAAACAACCTTGAGACTATTTCAAATGAATGAAGGAGGATTTAAGGTAGCAATAAAATAGGATTTGAATGAAAATTCCAAACTTCAGGAAAGTCAGAAACAGCTTTTACAAGAAGTTGAAGTATGGAAAGAAAAGGTGAATGGCCTTAAACAGCAAATGACATTTGAACACACTAAAGTACATGCAGATCAAGTTCTAAGAGATAAAGAAAATCACATTAAGTTTCTGACTGAACATTTTCTGCAGATAAAATTTGGGTTTCTTTGCTTGGAGAAGACCTAACAGATGATGGTAACTTGGAATTGGAAATGAAATGTGTTGGTGCTCACTTAGAGGATCAGCCAAAAGGAGACTTGAAGGTATGGTTTTATGATGCTAAGTTAAAGACCTCTTTAAAACCTAGAAGGAGAAAGAAATCAAATTTTTACTTTATTTTCTGAATTAATTAAAAAAAATGAAGACCTTGTAGAGAATATTAAAAATCATAAGTCATAACAAGCATATTTGCAGTCAAAAAATACACAATTTAAAAGTGAGAATCAGAATCTGCAGCAGAAACTTAAAGTCATGATTGAACTATATCAAGAAAATGTAATGAAACTCCAAAGGAAATTAATAGGAGATGAAAATTACCAGGTAGAGCAAGAGGAGAAACTTTCTAAAATGGAGGAAAACATCAGCCACGCAACTGAACAGCTGGAGAACTATAGAAAGCAAGTCAAAGATCTTGAAGAAAAATTAGAGAGAATGATTTATTCTTATCAGGGGCCAATTATGTACTATGAGAAAAATGCATATGACAATGAGTTGACAGCTCAGAGTGCTGAAAGATACCTCAATGATTTAAGGAAACAAAATGCCCACAACACACAAAATGTAACTGAAAATTAATTTAACTTAAACTTGTAGAAAAAGATCCTTCTGCACTTGATGATTCAAATACAGCCTTTGGCAGAGAGAATTCCCCAAATGGTCCCTCACCATTGGGTCAACCTTCATCTGAATTGAGAGATCCTCTTTTGGGAAAGAAGGGTCCACTCACACTCTTACCTTTGCTTCTAAGGGTAGGAGGAAGAGGCTCAAGAGACCCAGAGAATCCTCTGGGCCCTCAGGTTATCAATGAAAGAAGAAAATCAGGCCATGTTGCGATAAGAGATCCTCAAGAGCATCTTATATTATTGGGACCCTGTCAACTCAATGGGAACAGAACCCTAAGATGATGATGGCTCCACCAGGCCAATCATATTCTGATCCACGTCTTCCTCTACTAAGACAAGATGGATGTTATTCTAATTACAGTAGACCGTCTGGACCAGCAAAACTCAGAAGTTCTACTGTGTCACCTTTGGATAAAATGGATGGGCCTATGTCTTCAGAAATAAAATACAGTAGAAATAATATCAAAGTTTATCTTGGTGATTCCAATGTGCCTGATTCATCTCTCCCTGCTGAAAGTGAAGCAACTGGCTCTGGCTTTGCTTTCTCACCTTTCCTTCCAATCAGAAGTCCATTGTTTCCAGTTGATCCAAGAGTCAGTTCATGAGAAGAGGACCTTTTTTTCCTCCACATCCTCTAGGAAATATGTATGGAGCATCTCGAGAATATTTTCCACTGGGCCCACCACCCCCTCCATTCCCAATGGGACCGTGGTATTTTCCTCATTATTTCCCCCAAGAGCTGAATTTTCCCCCTCCATTCCCCACATTCTGAAAGTAGAAGTGAGTTCCCTTCAGGGTTGATTCCACCTTCCAGTGAGCCTTTTAATGAACATCCAGAAGCACAACAATAATTCTGACAATATTTTGTATCTGCCTTCAAAAATAATCTGTCATTTTTGCTTTAACTAAATACTTTTACTCAAGTTATTATACTTTTGCTACAATTGAAGCTTAACTGCATTACAATTCTTAGAATAACATTTTGTAAATAAAGATAGTTTAAATATGAATCTTATGAGTAAATTATTTCCATTTTATTTTATTCTAGAGAGTATAACTTAATTTGATTAATTTACCATTACATAAGCAACAATGGGAATATTATATGCATATTCTTGCAGTCAGGGATATTTTAAAATCTAAATGAAGCTTGTGCTTTGATACAATGAAATGTACTTATTATGATTGTAGCAAATATGAACACAACTTTATGCTTAGTGAAAAATTTTTAATTGATTTAAAGTCTTATTTGCCATTGATGATAATAATTAAAATAGGTAGTTTTCCCTAAAAGAAAAATAACTAGAACATATTAAGAGTAAACAAGAAAAGATGACTACATCATGTAAATAGGAGATTTCAAATATAAAAAATTTCAGTTCTCAGAAAACTTTTCAAAATTCGAAACAACAATTTAAGTTCACTCAGCCCCCATTGTTCCTATATCCTTTATTTTATGCCCATTTTCATAAAATTAAGAATTGTCTCCTGCTCTGAGCTAGGTCCCCTTTTTTATTTTTGTATTGAGAGGCATGTCTCGAGGGTATTATGTGCTTGCTCATTCAATGAAGACATGTGTAGTAGAATGGGGAATTCCATGGGTTAAAGTTATATTCCAATGAGTACAGAATTGTGCAAAAGCACAGGTTGTATATGCAGGAAGTTATGTGTAATTACATAAGTGGGATTACACATAGTGGCAAAGCAGAGTAATAAATGAAAAATCTAAGCAGATACATTTTTAGATCAATAGGCAATAGATAAACCCAGAATGAGTATCAGTGGAAATATGAAGAAAGAAACAAGGATGAAAACGAGAGAATGTGTAATATACATTTGCCAAAGTGCATTAAAATGCAGGCCTCATGGATTTCCAGAGTCCCACATAGGGGCCTGGAAGGGTGTACAGTAAGTACAGTTATAGACCATGGCATGAGCTTGTTGACAAGAAATGCAAAACATCATCATTAGTGATTGCGCATTTTGATGAAAAAATCCATGAGATTTTACAGCATCTTAAATAAAAGATAAAGTAATCTCACAGCTGTATGTGTGTGGGCATTATTCACTATCAAAGGTCCAGGAAACTTAGTGTGGCTGTGTATACGAGCAAGGAAGATGGGGGACATATGATGCTGTGAAAGAGTTTGAAGGGTTAAAAAAAAGAGACAGTAAATTGAGGGGATAATATGAGGGGATAATAAATGAGGGGATCCAGATGAGGGGATAATACAGCTACAGCAATATGAGGAACAGGTTTAGCTGTATATTAAGAATTTGTAACAATGTTTAAAGTAGTAGAAAATAATCTCAATACCAGGATTGTTGAGAGCCACACCTGAAGTGGCCCCAGCAAACTTCCAGCTGATTGGCTCACCACAGCCCCAGCAAACTTCCAGCTGATTGGCTCACTGTGGCCCCAGCAAACTTCCTGACGATTGGCTCCTAAGAGGTGATGCTCATTGGGCTGTTTCCTCACCTTTCAGACCACAGAGCTGCTCATTGGGGGACTCTTTTGGCTCTGCCCATGCAACCCAACAAATTGGGCTCAAGAGCGGTTGAGAGGCTGGCAGAGAGAGCCGGTGGTGGCAGTTGGACTCAGGGAATTCCTGAAGAGCTTGTGTGGTGTGGCCTGTGTGTTCTAAAATGAAGTTCATTTCTGTTTGACAAGTGGCTCGTGAATTGTGCCCAGCCAGACTATGGCATTTGGTGGCCCGCACAGGGAGCGACTGAGGGTAAGTGATAAGGTAAACTACTCGCCCCTGAGGGCAGGGCAAGAGGATGGGTAGCCATTTTAAGATTATTCTTTCCTTTTGATTCACTTTTGTTTTAAGTTGCCTGTCCCTGGAGATGGGTGAGATGGAAGAAAAACTTTCACATCTGAGAAAAAACTATTTGCGTCTGAGGAACAGATAGGGAGAAAGGACAGATGGACATTTCAGGAGGATAGAAATGCTGATATAATGAATTATTGTTCCATTTTTGTTTCATTCTGTTTTGGTTTTGTTTTGTGTTATCTTGTTGGGTTGTGTTATCTTTATACTTGAAATATGGGATCAGAAATTAGTAAAAAACAAATGAAAAGAGTGTTAAGTAAATTGTAAGAAGAAGGAGGCACCCCAGTAAAACCAAGAACAGTTAGGGCATACGTCGATACAATACAAAAATGTAGCACATGGCTTTTTAAAGAGGAATTGTTGAATATTTCACAATGGGACTATCATGGTGAAGATTTAAGGGAGAGGGAAAAGAAAAACCCAGGAACTCTGCCAGTTGTCAATTTGCCATTGTGGATGATGATATGATTTTGTTTGCCTAGTCCAAAGCCTTCAGTTCAGACTATGGTAGAAGATATGTTAGATCAAGTAAAAGAGAAGGTCTCTCAAGCTAGTCAGACAGAGGAATAAAATTTAAAGGAGGAAAAGCCATCAGGGGGGAAGTTACAACAGGAGGCTGTTACTAACACCTTTCTATCACCAGAGAGCATAAGTGTCCAACCAACAGCTCCACCTCCATATGCTGGGAGGGCTCCATCCCTGTTAGTTGATACATGGGATCCTGAGACAGGACCTCAAAGATTAGCATCCCCTGTATTTGAGCAGGCAGGAGGGCAGCAAATTCATTATGTTTTAGATTTCAAAACAGTGAAGCAGCTAAAAGAGGCTGTAACAACCTATGGTCCTCAAGCACCCTTCACTGTAAACATGGTCGAATCCATTATCAATTTGAGCATGACGCCAGCAGATTGGACTAGTATGTGTAAAGCTGTGCTAAATGGAGGACAATATGTGTCATGGAAGGTTGCCAATGAGGAATTTTCATGGAGATGGCTAGGCAATATGCAGCAGCTGGTTATCCTCAGAGAAATATAGATATGTTGTTAGGAAAGGGACCTTATGAGTGTCAACAGGAACAAATTGCATATGATTCTGCCATATACTCACAAATTGCTGTAGATGCAGTTAGAGCATGGAAAACTTAACAAGGACATGGAGATTTAGAAGGTCAATTTTCTAAAGTAATACAAGGAGGTAATGAACTTTATGCTGAATTTGTAGATAGGCTTATTCAAACAGCTACCAGAGTTTTTGGGAATACAGAATAAGCAATGCCATTAATAAAACAACTAGCTTATGAGCAAGCAAATCATTGGTCCAGAGAGGTCATTAGACCATGGAAACATGAAGATTTAAACACATATATTAAATTATGTAGAGAAATTAATGAACAAGGGCAAGTCTTGGCAGCTGCAGTACAACAGGCTTTAGATGCCAGGACAAAAACATGTTACAATTGTGAACAAACAGGACATTTTAAAAGAAATTGTCCCATAGGAGGAGGGTTTAACAAAACTAGGTATCAAAGGGGTAGAATACTGGATATTTGGCAACAGTGCTTTAGAGGGAGACATTGGGCTAATGAATGCCATTCACAAACCACCATAGAGGGTACTCCATTATCAAAAAACGGACAAGGACCAGGTGTTTACCCACGATATCATGGATAAATGCATCGGGCTCCATTGCCAAAAAACAGACAGGGGTCCCAATGCTCCGGGGACCATGACCACAAATACACGGGGCACTGGAGGAACCCAGCAACACCATCAGGGTAGTGCCCAGGACACGTTATACATTAGATCCCTCACTAGACAAACCAGAGGAAGTGCATGATTGGACATCTGTACATCCACCAGAACAGTACTAACTCCANCATGATAAATTTTCCAGTCATCCTGTACAAAGAGGTTCCAGGGGATTAGGCTCCAAAGGTGTAGATTGGGCTATGCTTTCTTTCAATTTAGATTCTCGCCCCATGTTAAAACTAAATATACAAGAACATGAATTTAATGGGCTACTGGATACAGGTGCAGACCTTAGCATCATTTCTCGTCAAAAATGGCCAAAACATTGGCCATTACAACAAGCCACTCAAAGGGTTTGAGGCCTAGGAGTGGTGACTAATCCCCATAGAAGTGCAATGGTATTAGATTGGAAGGATCCTGAAGGATGTGAAGGAACTATACAGCCATATGTATTGTATCATATTCCCATAAATTTATGGGGACGAGATGTCCTAGATCAATTAGGACTAACATTAACAAATAACATCAATTCAAATGCGTCCACTATTATGGCTAGACAAGGTTTTAGGAAAGGAAAAAGATTAGGAAAACAAGAACAAGGTATAGCGGCACCAATACAAATAGATCAAGGAACAGACAGACATGGATTTGATTTTCAGGAGGGGTCACTGAGAAAATAAAAATTACTTGGAAATCAGAAAGACCATTATGGGTTCCTCAGTGGCCCCTGACTAAAGAAAAGATACAAGCAGCCCATGACCTGGTCAAACAACAACAGTGGAAGGACATATACATCCTTCTGTATCTCCCCATAATATTCCCATTTTTGTCATCAAAAAGAAATCTGGTAAATGGAGAATATTGAAAGATTTCATAGCCATTAATAATGAGATGATTATTATGGGACCTGCTTAATCAGGGATTCCCCAATTGTCTGCTTTACAAAAACCTGGTATGTTTTAGTTATAGATATTAAATATTGTTTTTTTTTTCCAATTCCAATTCATCCTGAGGATAGTTCAAGTTTTGCATTTACTATTCCTGCACTGAATTATGAAGGTCCTGATCAGAGGTATGAATGGAAAGTATTCCCTCAAGGAATGGCTAACAGCCCAACTATGTGTCAAATTTTCGTTAACAAAGTAATCCAGCCACTTAGAAATCAAAATCCTGAACTACAAATATTTCACTATATGGATGATGTATTATTAGCACACAAAGATAAAAACACTTTGCTAGAATGTTATGCCACACTTACAAACTTATTAAAAATTATAATCTAGAGATACCAATAGATAGAGTACAATTAAATTTTCCAATTAATTATTTAGGAGTTCTATTATCCTCAACAATGGTCTATCCACCAAAAATTCGAATATGAGTAGATCAACTAAAATCACTTAACGACTTTCAAAAGTTATTAGGAGACATAAATTGGATAAGGCCTGATCTAGGCATACCAACAGGAGAGTTGGGGCCTTTATTTGATATCCTAAAAGGTCCATCAGATCCAAATTCACCCCGCATATTAACACCTGAAGCAAGAAAGACATTAAAAATCATTGAAACATATATGTAAAATATGCATTTGGATAGAACTGATATAAGTTTGCCTTTATTATTTATTTTACTAACAACAAAAATATTCCTACAGGAGTATTTTGGCAAGAAGATCCATTATAATGGATACATTTATCTTATTCTCCTAACACTATTCTTACTAGGTATCCTGAGGCTGTAGGACAATTAATACTCAAAGGAATAAAAGCAGCAAAAGGAGTGTTTGGAATTTCTTTCAATAAAATTATTACTCCATATACAATGGATCAAATTGATGAGTTAGCTAATGAGTTAAATACTTGGGCAATAATCATGTGCAAATCTAATGTTTCATTTGATAACCACTTACCATCTAATCCTTTGTTGTCTTTTTGGTCATAGCATCCTGTAATTTTTCCAAAAATGACAAGAAAAACACCTATCATTAATGCTCCAAATATATTCACTGATGGGTAAAATAATGGTACCGCGGCAATAGTTACACCTGATCAAACTTTTACATTTTTAGTACCCAAACAATCAGCTCAAAATGTAAAGCATAATGCAGTATTACAAGCTTTTGTGATGTTTAAAGATTCTGTATTTAATTTATTTTCTGATAGTCAGTATATAGTAAATGCTATAAATTCCCTTGAAGATTCTGGTAGGATTTCCCCTTCCTCTACTGTTCTCTCTTTATTTTCTGCTATACACAGTTTAATCTGGGACAGAAAAGACCCATTCATTATAGGACATATCAGGGCACATACAGGATTGCCTGGAGCCCTTATTTTGGGCAATGAATTAGCAGATAAAACTAAACATGACATACATATTTTCTCTACACTAGAAGAAGCTACAAATTTTCATAAAAAGGTTCAATGTCAATGCTAATACTTTACAAAAGCATTTTAAAATAACTGAGGAACAAGCTAGACAAATAATAAAACCATGTCAAAATTGTGTAACCTTTTTACCACATGTTAATCTTGGAGTCAATCCTAGAGGACTGATACCTAACCATATTTGGCAGATAGACGTCACACACTTGCCAGAATTTGGAAAATTAAAATATTTGCATGTTACAGTTGATACTTCTTCCGGATTTTTGATGGGCTCCCTTCATGCCAGTGAAAAAACTAAAGATATTATAGCTCATTGCTTACAAAATTTTGCCACTGTGGGCGTTACAAAACAGGTAAAAACAGATAATGGTCCTGGATATACTTCTACCTCTTTTAAACAATTTTGCTCATCATTTGGCATTACTCATATAACAGGAATCCCATACAATCCACAGGGACAAGGCATAGTTAAAAGAGCTCATCAAACTATTAAATGTACTTATTAAAGCAAAAAGAGGGAATTGGGAAGGGGTATAAATCCCCCAAAGATACACTTAAAATAATCCTTTTTACTCTAAACTTTTTCTGTTTTTCTTTTTTCTTTTTTTCTTTTTTTATTGTTGGTTGTTCAAAACATAACATAGTTCTTGATATATCATATTTCACACTTTGATTCAAGTGGGTTATGAGCTCCCATTTTTACCCCATATACAAATTGCAGAATCATATCAGTTACACATCCATTGATTTACATATTGCCATACTAGTGTCTGTTGTGTTCTGCTGCCTTTCCTATCCTCTACTATCCCCCCTCCCCTCCCCTCCCCTCTTCTCTCTCTGCCCCCTCTACTGTCATTCATTTGTCCCCCTTGTATTATTTTTCCCTTTCCCCTCACTTCCTCTTGTATGTACTTTTGTATAACCCTGAGGGTCTCCTTCCATTTCCATGCAATTTCCCTTCTCTCTCCCTTTCCCTCCCACCTCTCATCCCTGTTTAATGTTAATCTTCTTCTCATGCTCTTCGTCCCTACTCTGTTCTTAGTTACTCTCCTTATATCAAAGAAGACATTTGGCATTTGTTTTTTAGGGATTGGCTAGCTTCACTTAGCATAATCTGCTCTAATGCCATCCATTTCCCTGCAAATTCTATGATTTTGTCATTTTTTAATGCAGAGTAATACTCCATTGTGTATAAATGCCACATTTTTTTTATCCATTCGTCTATTGAAGGGCATCTAGGTTGGTTCCACAGTCTTGCTATTGTGAATTGTGCTGCTATGAACATCGATGTAGCAGTGTCCCTGTAGCATGCTCTTTTTAGGTCTTTAGGGAATAGACCGAGAAGGGGAATAGCTGGGTCAAATGGTGGCTCCATTCCCAGCTTTCCAAGAAATCTCCATACTGCTTTCCAAATTGGCTGCACCAATTTGCAGTCCCACCAGCAATGTACAAGTGTACCCTTTTCCCCACATCCTCGCCAGCACTTGTTGTTGTTTGACTTCATAATGGCTGCCAATCTTACTGGAGTGAGATGGTATCTTAGGGTGGTTTTGATTTGCATTTCTCTGACTGCTAGAGATGGTGAGCATTTTTTCATGTACTTGTTGATTGATTGTATGTCCTCCTCTGAGAAGTGTCTGTTCAGGTCCTTGGCCCATTTGTTGTTGGGTTATTTGTTATCTTATTGTCTAATTTTTTGAGTTATTTGTATACTCTAGATATTAGGGCTCTATCTGAAGTGTGAGGAGTAAAGATTTGGTCCCAGGAAGTAGGCTCCTTATTTACCTCTCTTGTTGGGGTGTTGTGACTATCACGCTGGCAGGTCGCTGGGCCTGATCCAGGTGCGGTCGAAGGCTCTGCCCTGCCCCTACACCAATTGAGGTGACGTGTGTACCATGCTGACAGGCCTCTGGGCCTGATCCGCTGGTCTGTTGCACGTCTGCCTACCTTGCAGGCGCGGGCAGCGGCTCTGCCCTGCCATTCCTACCATGCCCGAGGACCCTTGGGCCTGTTCTGCTGGTCAGTCGCAGGTCTGCCTACCTTGCGGGTGTGGGTGGCAGCTCCGCTCTGCCCCTACTCCAATTGGGGTGTCGTGTGTACCACACCAGCGGGCCGCTGGGCCTGTTCCGGGCACGGGCAGCGGCTCTGCTCTGCCCCTCTGGCTTGATGACAAAGTGAGAGAGACTCGGGTGTTTGTGACTCATTTTCTTTACCAGGAGACCAACTGTTTCTGTCGCCACTGGTATAATTGAAGTTCTCTCCTCCGCCGCTTTCTGATGACATCAGATCTCTGCCATGTTGGTATCCCATGCGAATGGCAGCATTTCATTCCCTTTGCCGGGTGACCAAAGCAACGGGTGAGTCCTGACTGGCCTTCACAAGCCCTGTCTCAGTCCTGGTGCCACTGCCTATGAAGGCTCGGTTGGTATTTACCTCCACAGTATTCAGCAGGACCCGGACCGAGAAGCAGTTTCCATGGGTTCTTTATCCCTGGGCCAGAGCAGTTCCGGGAGGCAGAATTCAGCCGCTCCGTGCTCGGTGTATGTTCTGATAGGAGCAGGCTCCAAGAAGCAGTTTCCGCGGGTTATTTAGCACTGAGCCTGAGTAATTTGTCTGCGAGCCACAGGCAAATGACTCTAAACTTTTTAAATTTGGATCATCAGGGCTTAGAGCTGTGGAAAGGCACATGTGTCAAAACAGTATACATAATCCCAAGATACTTTGGAAGGATATTCTAACAGGACAATAGAAAAGTCCTGACCCAGTGATTGTTTGGAGTCGGGGGTCTGTTTGTGTGTTTCCACAGGGAGAACAGCAGCCAATTTGGATTCCAGAGAGATTATCTAAGGTCCTGACACAGTGATTGTCTGGATTTGGGGGTTTGTTTTTGTGTTTCCACAGGAAGAACGACAGTCAATTTGGATTCCAGAGAGATTAACTAAAGCGATTTCTACAGACCAAAAAGAAGATGATTTGGCTCAAATCCATAACAGCCGATATCCAGAACTCCAGTTTTGCTATCCTCACATCTGCGGAAATGGTTCTCCCACACCTGGAGGCTAATGAAACCAGGATTTTTTTTTCAATATCTATTTTATTATTGCCTTTTCCCACATCATGAAATTCTATTTTGTTTTTTGAGCTCATACAGACCTAGGTTAATGTTTTGCTGATCAGTTCTATTTTTTGACTATGGAGTTTTTAAACATTGCAATGGAGATTTCACCTGTAAAAAGTTACAAGGCCTTTACTATTATGTTGTGTGTTGTATGTATTATCTCATGTGTGCACACTTGTGTTTTGTGTTGTATGTTTGTATGTGCATATGTCCATATATCATATATGATGAGCGCTCATTAAAAATGGATCCAATTTTTTTTTTATTCACATGATTTAAATGGTTTAATTTAAATTGGGTAAAGAGGTGTTGAGAATTGTTTTAATATGTAAACAAAAAAGGAGGTTAACAGATCTGTTTGTTTACTTTCACCTTTCCTTTTCATTGTATATAATAATTCTGTTCAGGATAATGTAAATTATTTAGAAACTTGTTTTCTTTTAGTGCCTGCTGGAATGTTACATAATTTTTTCTTTAGCCATTATTGCCAGAATTCCTATCTTCATCCCAGTGCCAGTGAAGACAAAGAAAAAAACAAACTACAGCTTCTACAAAAACAATCAATGAACTGCTTGCAGAACTTGCATCAACTATGTATCACTTGTATGCTTTGTGAACTATCTGTTGGTGCAGTGACTTGTGGTAGTGCCAGGGTATTTTTGCTGATGGTGTCATCGGTGGTACAATTTTTCCAAAAGGAGCTGTCAATTGGCTTGGTGTATCCTCCTCCTTTCTGCTTGTGATGGTCGTTCAGCTAAAATTTGGGGGCCAACTGATGTGAGGCAAAGAACCTCACCCCCAACTGATACAAAAGCCTGTCTACAGGTGTGGCTGTATGCTGGACCAGTAGTCAATGACAGGTAAGATCCAATTGCAATGGTACCAACCTAAGACAGGAGGCTGATGCCTAGAAGTCAGCTAATCCGATGACAGGTAAAGACCATATGTAGTATTGGACAACCTAAGACAGGCACGGTCCCTAAGCCACATGCTTGTTGTTTAATTAAACAGAGAGGGGGAGATGTTGAGAGCCACAGCCGAAGCGGCCCCAGCAGACTTCCAGCTGATGGACTTCTCTGCTGTGATGCTGTTGGGCTGTTGCCCCGCCCTTTCAGACCACAGAGCTGCTTATTGGGGGACTCTTTTGGCTCTGCCCAAGCAACCCAACCAATCAGGCTCAAGAGCAGTTGAGAAGCTGGCCAAGAGATCCGTTGGTGGCAGTTGGGCTCTGAGGGAATTCCTGAAGAGCTCATGTGGTGCAGTGTGTGTGTTGTAAAAATAAAGTTTGTTTCTGCTTGACAAGTGGCTCCTGAATTGTGCCCAGCCAGACTGCAGCACAGGATAATGGCAATTAATTCAGCTTGCTGTGGAGAGATTTGAGGCAGGATCCTGTTGTTTCTTTAACAATTGGAAAGAAAAAAGGAGAAAGTAGTTGGGCTTCAGTTGAAATTTCTAATTTATTTAAGAAACCATATTGATGAAGATTAATCCCAATTATTTAAAATTTAATTTACTTATTTTAATCATAAAATAAGAATATCAGAACAATATTATTAGAAGTATTATTTTTCTCTGTTGAAAAATTTTAGAAGCAATAGATGTTATATTACATTTCAGACATTTATAGAAATAAATATTTTATTGTCTGGCCATCTTGAAAAATTTGTGAGTTAGAATTATAGAGACATATATTTTATATAATTAATTGATTTGAATTGAATTATTTGTCTCCATTTACTTATTTAAATTTTAATTCATGAGTGTCAATTTCTTCAAATGCCAGTTTGAAACCAAGTACATAATATATAGACAGGACAGGCCTGTATAATTGGAAATACCAGGTATAAAATCTAGTAGCCATGATGGACACTGAAATCAAAGGTGATCATAGAGGTGGTGCCAGATGAATTGCTATGAAATCTGGAACACCAACCTGTGGTCTAGTAATCATGAAGCTGATTTTTGCAAAACCAATTAATAGGAAAGCAGATACAGAACAGACAACATCAGTCATTGCAGGTAGGGTTCTTTCACAGTCTACTCCTGGAACTCCATCAAATACCATAACAATATCTGAAAGTGGTGTTATTGCATCAATAATTTTACAATGCAGATGCCAAATAAAATAGCCATCTCACCCTTGAAATCACCAAATAAGGCAATGAAATCAGCTGTGCAGACCATCACTGTTGGGGGAGTGAGCATATTACAATTTAAGACAAGTATTCCTCTGGAAACTGCTCCCAATTCCTCTGGAACTGCTGGCAAATGGCCAGAAGATTCAAGTGCCTGGAAGGAAGTTTCATTGTGTCTTATATGTTACTGCCAGAACAGCTAGTATCTTAACCCAAGCAGTTAGTCAGAATCCCAGTACAAGCATTAAGGCTCTTTAGGAAGCAAAGCCAGTGGTTGTTAATACAACCCCAGTGCTGATGTCAATTCCATTTTCCAAGCTCATGCTATCCAACAAGTTGTCCCAAAATCCATCAATCTGGCTTCATAAATAGTAACTAACAGCCAAACACAGCAATGGCTTATTATGCCTTCCACCCCACTGTCACAGATACAGCTCAACCTCACTAACCTTCCACCAGGTACTGTCCTGGCACCAGCTCCAGGAACAGGCATTGTGGGTTATGCAGTGCTTCCAGCTCAATACATTACTCAGCTGTAGCAGTCTTCATATGTGTGTGTAGCAGATTTTATTGAAATATCTGGTATCCAGACCCAGGCAAGTTTTCCATTCAATTTCATAATCCCATCAGTATCTGCCAGTCAGCCCAGAAAGCCCTGTAATTGTACAAAATCTCTGTTTGAAATTATACTGTGATTCTATTGTAAATGGCAATTTTTATAATCATTGCAGTTGTACTAATTGTTATAACAATTTGGAACATAAAAATAAAAGTCAAAAAGCAATAAAGGCATGCACTGTCATAAATACAGATTTTAAGGCTAAAATAGGGAAAGGAAATGGAGAGAAGCATATCAATGTCATATCAAGGGATGTAATTGCCAATGTCAGGATGTCTTAACTACTGAGTGCTATGAGGCAAAATAATGTGTTCCTCAATATGTAAATGTGTTGGCTGTAAAAATTTTGAATGAAGCCCAGAAATAAAGACATGGATGCATTTGGCAGAAAAATCTGAAGAAGGAGTGCAGCAACAAACAGCAGGAAGACTAAATTATCTTCTCAAATTATTTCAGACTTGCTTACTAGAACAACAATGCCTTTGAATAGTGGATGAGGAAACTTGATATTTATGTTTAAAACTATGTAAGTAGTAATTGGCTTCACACCCAGGCAGAGCAGGCAGACAAGAAGAGAGAATCAAAGGCAGCAGCAGAATGGATTATTTTTGAGGAATAATGTTTGATGTGCATCATCAACTTTGCAGGAAAAGCAAAAAGTGACCCTGGTGCTCTGTATTGCTAACTCTTGCAGAAGACTGATAAATGCACATATACAGAAATGTTAAGTATGCTTGACTTTCTGGAACATAGTTTAACAATTACTATATTTTAATTCAATTCTGTTATAAAAGAAATATGAAATTATAATATTGAAAAAAGAAATTAGAACATTTTAAATCTTAGTTAAGTCTATGCCCCTTCTAAATTGGGTTTTTCTTTTTAAATTTTTTTCTTACTGTATTATATAGATTCTTAATTTCCTCAAGTGTCTTAAGAATCAGTTTTCCTATTCTTCTGATTCTATTGGCAAAAACATTTATAAATGAATATAATATAATTTATAAACTCTGGTGTTGTGTGACTTTGTTCAGTAGAGACAGCCAAAGCAACATTGGTATTGCCCAGTCATTCTTTGGTCCTAGCTTTAGAATAAACACAGATAGAATGTCTACATAAACAAACTATGGAACATATTTGAGTGACATCTTGTGTTTAGAGAAGCAATATTTTTATATCTTTTTAACAAAAATAAGCCTTTTAGGGTGAATTCTTGAATATGCTATTTTTACTTGGGAAAATTAGAAGGGAAAGAAATCCCTGGGCACATTTTTTAAATTAAGAAATTATACTTTCTAAAACACACAAAATATTAAGGTACAGTAAGTAATTCTCAGAGGAGGGTAAGTTTTTCTCTAATGAGGAATGGCTAACATGCTTAGGGATCTCTTCATTGTCTTTCAGAGGTGGTATGTGTTTGAAACCATAAATTGTTGAAGGGATTAATGGGTATTGTTAAAATGAGGTGTGTGGGAATAGAATTAAACATTATGTAGTGGTAACATAGATCTTCACATAACTATCAAGTATAAAATTTGGCTTTGATGGAGAAATAGGGAATATAGAAGCTGTAACAGATAAGTTTAGAGAAAGATTTTTCATCAATACACTTCTCTTTGTAGACTTTTGGACTAAAAAGTTTCAAACCAATACTTGGTTCTTACATTTTTACTCAAATGGACTGCCTAACAATTGTGGTGGGATTTGTTTTTATAAGGGATGTTTAATATGTCAATATTTTTTTTTAATTTTCAGGCTTTTTTCTATTAAATGCTTAGGGAATTATACTCCATTAAAAATAAAGCACTCTACAACTTATTCTAAAAAATGTTCTGATTTAAAGTTTCCAACACAGCATGATAGGATTGATTGTGGCAATGGATCTCCCACCCCCAACACTCCCCTTAAGTTAAGAAAATCTAAACAAGAATAATTAACTAATTAAAATCTGTAATATGTCATTATTTTTAGCCAGTGATTTGGTAAGATGATGGTATCTGTGTTTTTATGTAATTGCTAAAATAACCTAAATCATTTTCAAAACAAAACCCCATAAATCTATGAAAACAATGAGTTAATTACAATGGAAATTTATAGAATATTTTAAACTGAATAATAATGGAAACATGAGACATATCTAAAATTAGAGATGCATTAAATATTGTTTATGGTGTTTTGGGCCAAAATACAGAAGAATGACTGAAAAATTGACTCTTTCACAAAGATAACAGAAAGTAAATATTAATCACCCAAAAGTGTTGAAAGAAGAAATAATAAAGAAAAAATTAATGAACTGAAAAGAGACAAAACGTATCAAAGTCATTCCACTCATACTGAAATTTCCTGGAAAAATAGTTATCATCTCTCACATAAGAAGTGGGAAATATGAACTCTCTATTTATTAAATGATAATTAAAAGCATTACTGTCACAAAGAAGTCCAGGCCCAGGTAACCCTTCTGGACAGTTCTACTAAAGAGTTAAGGAAACACTAATACCAATCTTAAACTCCGAGTACAGAGTTTCAGCTGATTTTATGTGGTCCACTTAGAACCCTGATACTAAAATATTCAAAGACTTCACAAGAAAATAAAAGGTTATAACATCCATTATGAACATAGATGCACAAACACTCCAGAAAATAAGAGCAAATCATATCCATCAATATATACCAGGTATTATAACAAGGTTGGAAATTAAATATCAATGATGTATTCACAAAACCAATTGTTATGTGTTACCATGTTCAGAGAGGAATAAAAAATCGTACCATAAAAATATTTTTAATAATTTAACACCCATTTTTTTGTAATACTAGTATGTCAGTTAATTAAGAAAACTTCATTAAACTGGAAGAAATATCAGCAAAGTGACAAACCAATGAAATCTCTCTTTGGGCTGAAATTTATATTTTAAAATTGGGATTAACAGAGAATGAGCTAAGATTTCTGAGCTACTTAAATAACACATGAAGCCTGAATTTAAAGAAGTAAGTCAATTTTCCTTCCTGTATCTTATCTTCCTCTCCTCTTAGTTTCAGCTGTACATATAGTCCAAGATCTCTGACTAAATACATCCAAATGCTGATTTTCTAGAGATATTAGTTTAGAATTTTTCAGTAAACTGAAAGACCTGGTTTTAGTAGGACCTTATTAATATTCTCATTTTTAAAATATTATTCTAAATAAGCTAAAGGTTGTAGTATTTTCTTATACTTGATATAACATAGAAATTGTTCTTCCAAGTAATTGTCCATTGCTATGAGGTCTGAATAAAGAGAATTTATTACTAATGTGAGTTCTACCATCAGCTACTCCACATCACTCTGTAATATTCCTCTGTAGATGGCTTTGTACTATCACAGAATAACAGTTTGAGTTGTCATTACAGAGCACTGGTTATGAGTTGTTATTTGTTTAACCTCAGACATAGCTGAGGTTCTTTGCAGACTTGTTAAATGCCTTTTAAGGAGTCCTAGAGCTAGTGAGTAGCATCTCTAGTGCTGCAACCCAGATTTTCTAACTCACAGTTAAAAACTGGTTTTCACTACAAAATTTGTCAAAGCATGTCTAAAAAATCAGATCCTTGCATTACCTAAAAAACATTTAGATGTTTGTTACATCAGGAAACACTTATTTGTTATCTAGTTTGGTGTTGTGTGCATTGACTCTTAAAAATTGAGAAAGTGCATAAATGCTTAATAAAAAGAGCCAGCAGTTAAAATCAGTAGGAGAGATTGTAGATGTGTACATTTTTGATTGCCAGAGGAATTAGACAATATTCACCTAAAGTTTCAAGATTAAGCAAAGATGATTATAGGATAAGAAGATTGAAAAATAGCTCATGCAGAAAAATAAAAGAGCAACTTCCATCCCCCTGTGGTAAGAGCAGCCATCTTCCCAGGCTGTGCTCAGTGCAGACACTGTCCTTTACAAGCTCATATATTACCTCAATAGTTATGCTTTGCAGTAAAGTTTTTGTTATGTATCTTCTTCAAAAACTAAGGGAAAGTTCCCATTACTGTTACTCTGGTTAACCATAGTTCAGTCCCATTCAATGTCATAAGGGCTCTTCCTGCTGTATTCAAATCACTCTGAGTTTCCAGATTCTGGAATGGAACAGTCGCCCAGACACACACATAACACATAGTCCATTGCTTCAAGTTACTATTTCTTGATCCAAGATGCTTTGAAGGAACTTGAGCTTCATGTGGCTCCAGGAACAGATTGAGCCCTGGGTCCCTGAAGTCCTGCTGCCATCTGCCCATTTCATGGGCTGTGCTCCATAAATACTTCCTTGTATTTTCTCAGGACCCCTTCTGGGCAGGTAAAGTATTCAAGTGTATGTGTGTCTTTAGGAATTTATGCTTAGCTCTCTGGTGTGTTAAATTGGTAGTTTTCTGCATAGATTTGGTAGTTGATCTGGGATATGTTTCACAGGAGCAGCATGTAAGGGCTCTGTGTTATGGAATTGTTATAGGCAGATCCACTCTGTTATTTATCTGTCCCTTTAACATTTATTGCTTGCCTTCTGCTAGCCTGGCTATGCTTGGTACTAGGGACACAAATTCAGAAAGAATTAAAGGTGCTCTATTTACCTTTTAGGACCTTCTTTTTTAGCTCCGTGAAGACACACAAATAGTTACAGAGAGAAAATTAAGACATAGGACTTTTCTGATAAACTAGGAGGCTTCCAGGAGATAAATGTTAGCCCTGAGTCCAGTAGCAGTTGGCAGCAGTTGGCACAGGACCAGATTCTGGGCAGAGGAACCAGCATTTGTAAAGTGAGGAGGGGAAGGAATTAGGCATTTGCACTGGCTTTATAGTATAGTATATAGTATAGTATAGTAGTATAGCAGAGAAGATAATGCTCTATGTAACAAGTAGTGGGAAGTCTAGCCACTCAGGTAGGAGCCATGCCACAGAGGGCTTTGGGCATTGTGCTTTTCTTCTGCAAGGGGTAAGAGCTTTAAGAATTGTGAGGAGGTAGGTAATATTCTTAGGCCCCTGTGTAGGAGAAGCTGTACTGTTCTGCCCAAGGGATGGGCACTGAGTGTCCCCACTCTGCCTGGCCTGGGAACAGAGGGCATGATTTCAGGAGTCGGTTCAGAATTGAAGAATGCCACATGAAAGTGTAGGTTTCTGTTTCATTTCAGGCACCTGAGAGGACACTGGCATTCATTCTTCTCTGAAGCAGAGGTGAAGGTGGAGTTCCATGCAGGGATTATCTTGGGACTGACACACATTCACTTTGTATTTAATATTTCGATTTTGGATTAGAGATTTCTAGAGCTAAGTTTTAAAACTCAGTTTAATGTATAAGTCCTATTCATTTGTAATGATTGCAAGAAAGAAAATAATGAAGATGTTATTTCTAACTTGGTGATACATGAAGACTTTAAAAACAAGTCCTCATTTGTGTTTGCAAAATTTTCCTACAGCATTTAGAGAAACTGATAATTATTTCCATGGAGGAATGTGTTTCCTAAGAGCATATGGCTGTCATCTAGTGCCACTGTGGCACTAATGCTATAATTTAAGTCTCTAAGAAGATAGGAAATATAGTTACTATTGCAATGATAGGGAATGTCTTCTTCACTCCTAAAATCTTAAATTTAGTTTAATGACATGGCTGATAAGTTGGTCCACTCTTATCTTTGGTTTTGACATCTATGGACTCAACCAATTGCAGATCCAAATTATTAAAGAATAGTGATTTCATCTTCACTGAACATATTTAGACTCCTTTTTTGTCATGATTTATAAACAATATAGTGTAACAATTATTTACCTATTAACTACTTTCCATCAGATTAATACAATAATTTAGAAGTAATTTAATGTATCCAGCTGGGTGCTATCAGGTTATATGCAAACACTGTCAATTTAAAGAAGGAGCTTGAGCATCCATGGGCTTAGGTATCCATGAAGAGTTCTGGAATCAACTCCCTGTGTATTCTGAGGGAAAGCTATGTACACTTTCAAGGATTACTATGAAAACTGGCTTTGTTAAGCTAAACAGTTTTGATAAGGCAGTAGAGAGTTTTGTGAGAGTAGAGATGACTTTCAAGGGATGAAATAAACATAAGTTCAGTATAAGTCAATCATGTTGTTTATTGATATCTCTAATCAGATTAGTGTTAAAAAGAAAAAAACACAGCAAATTAAAATTAAGTACTTACCACACCCTCTTACACAGGATTTGTTTTGGTTTATAAAACTTGTTGTTAAGTGTCTGCCATGCATCAGGCACATTCTAGGTGTTTGGAGAACATCAAAGGACAAAAGACTGGGACTGGGGTTGTGGCTCATTGGTAGAGCACAGTACTTGCTTAGCATGTGTGAGGCACTAGGTTTCATTCTCAGCACCACTTAAAAATAAAATAAAGATATTGTGTTGATCTACAAATATTTTTTAAGAAGAACAAAAGGTGCAAATCCTGGATCCTTTGTTCTTATCTTCCAAGTGCAGGGAGAAAGATAATAAACCAAAAATAGATAAGGATCTAGTCTGTCAAAGGTGTTGAGTGTTGTGGATAAATATAAAGGAGTAAAGTGGGTGAGCATACTGTCCTGTGAGCAAGATGGGTGAACTTCATGAAGAAAGTGAAATCTGAGCAAATACTGGAAGAAGTAGAGTGAGCAGCAGTGTGGGCATCAGGGAAAGAATATGCATGGCAGAGGCTCATGGGAGCTTGAGGATGGAGGTAGAGAGCAGGGAACACAGAGGATGGTAGCCTTGATCTGACCTGGGCCAGGGATCCAGAGGCAGCTTCCCTTGGCACAGCTCTGAGTGCTGCTTCTTGCTCTGGGTATCCACTGGCCATTGAAGCACCATTGCTTGTCTGATGCCTGAGAGTATTTTATTTCCTGTCATGTCCAGTGTTAGAGATGACAGTAAGAGATAGCACCCATGTCTGGTGGAGTTAATTTTCTAAGCTCCCTGATCAGACACAGAATTACAACTTCAATCTGTCTCATTTTTTTCAATCTGTCTCACCTTAAAAAAAGAAACAGAAAGAAATGTTTTACATTCACTCAGCTACAAAGTTAGCTGAATTCCAGCTAGAACTTTCCATTAATGTGTAGGTGGATTGGAAGGATATTTGTTGAGAATTTGACTCTAACCCTGGTATGCTCTGTCTTTTTGCTCTATGTCAGTATTTCCCAACAAGTATCCTACAGGTATTGATGGATGTTACAGAACATTGGAATTTTGTGATCCAATGCAGTGCTACTCAGAGTGTGGGCCAGGGACCAGTAACAAGGCCAGTCAAAACTGATTACTGGTCTGTGACAAATTGAGCAAAGATATTAAGAGTAAAGAATTAAACATTTTATAAGTGTTTAAGGGAGAAATTTAATGCCTCTTAAGATAATAACTTGAAATGCTGGGTGTGTATCCTTAATATCTTCATTTAAAAATGTTAATTCTTCTAGAAGTTTTATTGTATTTTATTAGAGATGCAGACCATGATAGAAATGGAAATTTAAAAGCAGTCCCTTGTCATGGGTGTTTTGAGAAGTACTGATCTGACCTGTTTAAAGGGTGCTGAGTTAAAAGGGTTAAATAAGTGTCATTTTTACTTCACACTTTTCACATCTGTGTAGTGTCAGTAGCTAGAAAGGGTAGAGTCAGCCTTTCCTGTGTCTACACATACTGAGTCACAGCACCCTTTTTCAGAGAGTCCTCTGAGACTGCCTGTCTGAACAGTAGTCTTTCCTTTTGGGAAAAGCTCTGATGTGGGGCTAGGGTTTGGCTCAGAGGTAGAATGCTCAACTTGCACTTGCAAAAACCTAGGTTCAATCTTCAGCACCAGGTAAAAATAAATAAGTGAAATACAGGTATCTTGTGAACTGCAACTATATATATAT
>NW_026005990.1:328577-348004 GCF_001458135.2 Marmota marmota marmota | reverse complement strand
ATATATATATATATGACTTCCACTTTAAAAGAAAAGCTCTGGTGGGCTTTTTTTTTTTAAATCATCTCACAAAGGTGACTTTTCTCTTCACTGGCTTTCTACCTGTTGATCTCCTGAATTTGACATCTCCCTTTGCAAAGACAAAACTGGGGCTGAGTAGAATAAATGAATATATTTTCAAATTTATGTAAAAAGTTCAGAAAACAATTTTGAAAAGTCTGTGACTTTTTCTTGGGGCCATTTTCATTCTTGATGACTTGTAAGAACTGGTTGTGTTCAAATAGGTCACTTATCGTGTTTGTTCTTTTGGTTTCTGTTTTGCTAAGAATAAGGAGTTTTTTTTTCCCCCACTGGAGCCATTTTACCAACAACACAGAACATAAAACTTAAACAGTTTTTCAGATTCTAGAATTTGGGAAATAAACAAATTACCACAGACTGTGTCTCTGTTCTAGTAATTTGTTTGTATTTTTGTTGTTGTTTTGTTTTGGCTTCTGTTGTTTTGTTTTGGGGTTTTACCCAGAGGCACTCTGCCATTGACCTACTCCCACAACCCTTTAAATTTTTTGAAATAAATTGTCTTTAAAGTTGGTCTTGAACTTGTGATCTTCTTGCTTCAGCCTTTGGGTAGCTGGTATTAGATGTGTCCCCAGTTTCTACTAGTAACTTAAAAGAAGGAGGAATACATACCAATCAAGTAACTTATGATTTTACTAAAGATGACACGTGACACGTGTGCCTGTATGAGGAGTACACTGAATCTCAACACTGGACTTTTGTATTTAGCATGTCCTACCTTTTCTTGGGTCATAGAAGTTTGTCCATTGTGCTTAATAATTCATGGAAGCTCATAATTTCTTCATCTTTTACAACATAATTTGGTTAAATCTGAGCTACATCCCTGTCATTTTAGTGATCAACTGCTAGGATACAAAGAGTAAGCCCTGGAGTGTACACACCATATTTGCGTGTAATATTCTGAGCCCTGCCCACTGTGAATAATCCACTATCATTGCTGACACCTACTAGTGGATGGTTTGATTAAACAGTAGCTGCATAAACTGTGGTGCATGTACTTTCCTATACTGAATACTAGCACCCACTTTTCATGTCATAATTCTTAGCATTTCCTTGCAGATGTTTTTTATAGGTACATAGTGTTTATACATATAGTTTTGTGATAAACTGATTTTACTCGTTTCTTTAAAAATCAAATTAGAGGAGTAAAGCCCCTCCTTCTTCCAAATTTACAATGTGTTCATTTCCATTGTGCAGAGAAAGTAGGGTGCTTTCTGGTTTTGTTGTTGTTGTTGTTATTCATGTACTGAGTTTGCAAGGGCCCCAGCAGAGTAGAACAGAGTACAGTCAAGGGGTCAAGCACTAGCTCCACCAATGTGATCTTCCTGAAGTAACTTAGCTTCACTGATCCTACACTTTGTTATCCTTGTTCAGTGGTGATAATAGTGTATCTATTTCCTGTCATGATGTGGGGGCTCAGTGACAGCATTTTGTTGAAGCTTTAGGCACCACCTATGTACAACAGAGCAAGCACCATCTGAGGTTTCTGCTTGCTGGCTTTACAGTATATCTCAGAGAGATTAACAACTTTTATCTTTGAATCCTGAGAATTCACAAACCCTTGTTTTAGATGAAGAGGTGATTTAATGTAAATATAATGTTATATTCTTTCTGTGGCTTTCTCCCATGTAAATCATTAGCAGATGACTTTCTTGAGACCCAAACTGTCCTTTTCATATTGTAGAACAACATAAAGTTTTGACATCTCCTTGGGAACAGCACAGGTCACTAGAGTGTACAGCCAGGTGTCCCTGAGTGGACCACCTGTCTCAAGTTCTAGTATCTGGTTTCATGTTCAATTGATAGAATATTGTTCAAATTCCAGGTCTTAATTTCTGAGTAAATAAGTCATGGTTCAGAAATTAGTATTATAATGGTGTTTAACCTACAAACATACTTTTGTAGAATACTTTCTTTGGAAGCTTATACATAGTCAGTGATTTTCTCCTGGTTGAGTATTTTTACTTGAGTGCCATTTGTAGGATTGGTACATATGTGGGGGTAGGAGAGGGATGAGTGAGAGACATAGGACAGTGGAGAAGAGTGATGCAGAGGGGGAGAGACTGTAGGTAAGGAGGGCAATTCATCATTGCTGTCTATAGGAGCAGGTGGTCCTCCCTCTGTTCCCTCTTCTGAACCTCTTTTTTTTTTTTTTTTTTTCCTGGTGTCCANTTTTGGTTTTTTTTTTTTTTTTTTTTTTTGGTCTCTTGCTGGTAGCAATCTTCCCAGTCCTGAATATTGTGAATCTTTATGATTAAACTGGGGTCTTTCTTCTTCTTGAGCTAACTCTCTGCAGGTGTTCTTGACATGCCATGATTTAACTACCACAGAGTTGCTCAAAGTGCGCCAGTGTTGATCCTTAACACAGACACCTGCTATGAGGGAAGGAGGTGTGCATCCCAGCCTGCAGGTGACATGTTCCCCACTGTATGATGATGCAGCGTCACCTGAAGGCTCTTTATCAACTGAGCTCCTGGGCCACTTATCTGGCTGCACATCCAGGAATCCTGAGTCATTCTGGACACCTCCTTTTGGCTTTACCCTGTCCAGCCCATTGTTAGACCCTTCAAGTATAGCCCCAATCTGTCCCCCTCTCCCCACTACCCCCATGTAGGCTGTCACCAACTGTCACCCAGACTACTCACAGTCTCCTAACTGGTTCTACCACCATCTCTCTACATTCTGCACATGTAATTCCTTTGCACATGCATATATGTGCCTCTCCACACACACAGTTTGCTTGAAGCCCTTTTGTGGCTGCTCATTGCTCTTGAACCCCATATTGTCACAGGAGCTGCAGGCTGTTCTGTCTCTGTGCCTTACCCTCCCTTGTTTCCTATCTTCCAGCCTTCTTGACCTCCTCCAGTTGGTTCACTTTCTGCTGCCTTGTCTGTTCTCTTTCCCTTCACTAGAAAGTTGTCTGCCTAATGTTCATACAGCCTCTTCCCTGCTTACACTGTTTCCAATTATGTCACTTCTTTGCTGGGGATTTTCCCACCCCTCTTGTCCTCTCCTACAGCACCTTGCAAAATTTTTGTAGCTCTAATTTCAATACATATTTTTTTCTTGACAAACTTATTTAATACCTGCCTTTCCTGTGAGACTTGAAGCTTCATGGAGGCAGATACCATAATTATTTTTACGACTTTAATTTTTTAGAGCAGCTTTAGTTTTCCAGAAGTAGTGGGGAGGAGGTTAGGGGTTGCCCTGCCATTCAAGGCTCAATCATCCACAGATGTTTTTGTAATTACACTGATGAACCTGCACTGATGCATCATTAGCACCTAGTGTCCACAGCAGGGACTCTAAAGCACAGTTCTCTTGTGAGTTCTAGCATGGTGTTCTCCACACATTTTCTCCAAATGACTTCTTGCTCACATATTGCAAATATTTTTCAAACATTGATTTTTTTTTTAAATCCGTTTACATCTCAGGCTTCTTTGAGTTTCCCTCTGTTCTGCTTTCTGATGCCCTAGAAAAAAACTGGTGTGTAGGAGTTGGTTGGACTCTCTTCTTCCCTCACTCATGGCTTCTAATCACTTTTTAACCCCTACTTCTTTTATGTTTTCTGAACCCTTTTAAATGATACATTTTTTTTTATTTAGAAAATACATTTGGGGGCTAGAGTTGTAGCTCACTGGGAGAGCACCAGCCTTGCATGTGAAAGGCACTGGGATCAATCATCAGCACCACACAACAATAAGTAAAGAATGATATTGTGTCCATCTACAATTAAAAAAATACTAAAAAGAAGTAGATATCTATTCCTCTATGAATATCTCCATTGATATTGATCCATCCAGGCAGATATATGTTCTGATGGATAAGTAGACTTCCATATACTTGATATTTAGATAGGTAGGTAGGTACACAGGTAGTGGGAATATGGTGTATGTATTCAGTGTAAGAGGTCTTTCATTGCAGCATTGTTTAAAATAGCTGAAGACTGAAGATTACATTGAAGATAATGAAAAGAAAACATGGATGCAGTTAATGCTGAAAATCAGGTTGAACTGGAAGAAAAAATATGACTTTAATAATCAAGTGTTGGAACTCCAACACACACTTTTTTGTGTTTTCTTTTTTTTCTATTTTTTATTGGTTGTTCAAAACATTACAGAGCTCTTGACATATCATATTTCATACATTAGATTCAAGTGGGTTATGAACTCCCATTTTTACCCCATATACAGATTGCAGAATCACATCGGCTACACATCCACATTTTTACATAATGCCATATTAGTAACTGTTGTATTCTGCTACATTTCCTATCCTCTACTATCCCCCCTCCCCTCCCCTCCAACACACACTTGAATATCTCTCTGCAAGAGTAGTTTCAGTTAAAGAAGAAAATCCGAAGCTAAAATCAGAAAACCAAGTTCTTGGACAATATATAGAAAACCTCATGTCTGCTTCTAGTGTTTTTCAAACAACTGACACAAAAACAAAATAAAGTAAGGAATTGGTTTCCCTTCTGTTTTATGGAATTTCTGTTGATATTTTTTTCCTTTAAAACATGGATAGATTCCAAATGTTATAGTACTTTTGATTGTGGCTTCATCGAATATTTATAAAGATAATGGCAGATCTAGGCAAAATTATCTGAATAGCTGGAGACTTCCATGAGTTTGTGTATTATTTTAGTCTATGAATATGTACAAATATATTGTAGAGACCTTATAATGAAAACTGCATATATTTATGAGACTTGAAGATGGATGTTTTATCAAATTTGCTTTCATATATAGGTTTAGTGCTGTCTTTTATTATATAGGCTTAGTAAAATATATAATCAAATAACCACCATGTTGTGAAAAAGTAACCCAAGTCATGTACTGAATGCACAACTTTAAGTACTCAGTTCACCATCTTGTGCCTACCATTTCCCTTCCCTTAAGGAAAAAAAAAAATTTCTCATTAATGAAAGTAATTTTAATACTTAATCAATTATGAGAGTAACCTGACTCTAATTGTTGAAACTCAACCAAAATAAGATACTCTCTTAGGTAGGGTTTGTCCAGTGTGATATTTAGTAATAAGAGAGGATAGCTGATTTCTCTTTAAACAATTGAAGAAGGACTGAAATTATAAAAATGGTCTCATACTGGGAAGATTTATTTAAAACTTCCTTTTACATAAAATAACCCACTTGTTGCCTGAAAAGATAGGAGTTCTTAACATGTGTGTGCTCAAGATACAAAATTAAAAAAAAAAAAAAAAAAAAAAAAAAAAAAAAAAAAAACCAGAAATGGGGCAGGAAAGAACTAGGTCAGTACTAGTAAGCAACTCCAAATGTTTTCATTCCAGATTTGTGTTCTCTCTGGCAGAACAGATTTTGTCAGACAAAAGATACATATGAAAGTACATTAAGTTTGAATAATCTTATGTAAGCCACATATTAAGGAGATCAATTACCATTTGGTCTCAAGGACATTTACCCAGTAGATCAAGTCTTGAAAAAATTCTTGAGAGATTTTTTATGAACAGAATCATTAACACATGGTAGAATATACATGTAAAATAATGGTAATTTTAATCTTAGTATTTTAGTGTTTTATTCTCCCAGAATTTTTTGTAAATTCAACCATTTAGTTTGCAGAGATTTAGTCATTCTTTAACAATTTTTTTGAAATTTATTTTTCAGATTCCATTTGGTAAGTCTGTATTGGAAATAATATTAATATAAGAGGAAAAGAGATCTACTAACAGAGCTTATTATTATTAGTTTTGGCCTACTTTTAATCATGGAATAATTTTATATATTACTGTAAGATTTGACATATGACTTTACCTGTATAAATTACATAATTAAACTACAAACATTTTCCTTCACTTTTGTGACCTAATTTACAAAAATTTAAATTTTGTTACAGTTCAGCTTTATTGTTTAATAAAAAGCTCTTATAGAGGAAAAAAAAAGAACATTTTGACATTTCCACCATATGAAATACTTTAGGGAGTTTAAAAAACAAGCCAGCTTTATGTGAAATGATACTAATATTAAGATTGTATCATCAAATCAAAAAAGGAAGTTATAGAGAAATACCTCTTGTATACTCCCATTTGTGGAAAAGGAAGAAACACCACCAATGGCACACATGTGTGAACACATGTGCATGTACACATGTTGGGGACTGCAAATCAAGTCAAGATGGCGCCTGGCAGTTTGCCAGGAGTGGTGGTTTGTGAGGCAATGCCACGAAGCCATTAAGATGGTGGAGATTCTTATTGGCTGATTGCTGTATCTGGATGATGCTAACTGAGTCAAGCTGTGTGTAATCAGTTAGGTATATATACTGCTGTTGTTCCATAATAAAGCAGTTCCCGCTTCAACCTTCAAGTTGCTTGTCACCTCCCGGTTATTTTGCCCAGCCGGACTGCGGCATGCACACACACAAACACACACACATATACATATACACACACACAATTTTCTTTAGTATGTGCAGACCCCAGGCAGATGTTGATAAACCTAGCCTAATTACCTCCTAAGTTCAGGAGACATCTTGTCAAAAATTATAAAAAGTACATTTCTATTTTCTGTAAATACTAAGTTTTGTATTTGGCTTGGCCATATTTTGATGTTTCAAACTTGCTTGGTATACCTGCCCAAGACTTGGACTCACCCATGCCTGGCTTTTCCTGACCAGGTAACAACTCTCTCTGAAAACTTAGTGGTGCCTCATAAATTCTGATGTTGGGATCTGAATTTATTCCCTAACTTGAAATGTTGAGCCATGTAGATCACTATCCTGATATCTGCTTTTGTATTATACTTTTCAAAATTCTATTAACTGTAAGTTCTCAAGACATCCCCCTTGCAGCTTTTTGTGCTATAAAACCCCTTTCCTGAAAGTGGGGTGCTGATTTCTAGCCCATGTTGGAAGAGACAGTTGCTGATCAGCTCTCTTTGTGTACAAATAGAAGCTTGCTTTAGTTTGATTTAAAAATGAAGTTGATAATCGTTTCTTTGCATCTGGGTTCAACAAAGTACAAGAAGAAGCAGCAGTCGGTTCCTCTGGAGAAGGAAAGGCACAAACAGAAGGACCTGGGGGGAGATTTAACTTTCCAGTTATTCCTTTCTTTTGCCTTTTCAATATTTATGGTATTCAAAAGTAAAAAAAAATATTCACTTTATTCAAAAGTAAAAAATTGAAAATAAAAAAGTTTTGTTTAGCTTTAAAACAATGACTTATGCTGTGCTTTGAGGTTGGATCACTATCCCCTTCACAGCCATTAGGTTTGGTTGCCTGGACACAGGGAAGGCACCTGTGGCTCAGGTTTGATTTTTGTTTTACAGGACTCTGTTGGCACTAGAATGTCATGTGAATATATTGGATTAATACACTGAAGAAAAGGTGAAAAAATGAAGCCCCCCAAGAAGTAAGTTAAGTGACAGGCTGTATCCACCTGCAGAGTGCAGTTGGTGTGGCCATTGCAGATTGATGGAGATCTGGGTGTCTTGCTTGTACTTGGCCATTCACTGCAGATTCAAAAATTCATATGAGCTGAATCACATGTGTTTCTTCACATCTATGGTGGACAGTAGACTCTCAAGATGCTGAGAGTAAGAGCAAAGCTCAGTGTGTATTTGAGAGTGTTTTATAAAAAGACTGTTATTTCTAGTGTTTATGTGTGTGAGAGCACTTATATCTGAATTTATGACTTATGTGATTTGTTGTTTCTTAAGAATTGTTTACAATTTTATTTACTTTTATAAAGAAAACATGTTTGAGGAATAATTATAAAGTATGTGTTGCTATCCCTCTTTGAAGATGAGAAAGCCAAGCAGACACATGATGAGTGGCTCTGCCTGCAGTGCTGTGACCTGTACCTGTGGCAATGCTTATCTTTCTAAACCTCTGCATCCTCACTGCTAACAGTTCTTGAAGTTACCTGCTTCATAGGAAAGTGTTAGATATTAAATGAGCAGGTTTATGATGAATGGTAGCTGTTTTGTGATGCTATTATTTTCTCATTTATTCTTACTTAAATATTTAAGCCACTATTTGCAGGCCACACATTATTTTTCCCCACATTTTTTATTGGTGCATTCTATCTGTACATAATTTTGGGATTTGTTGTTATTTGTTGCACATGCACACAATATAACAATATCATTTGGCCAATATCACTCCCCAGCACTTCCCCCCTACCTCCACATTTCCCATCCCTTATTCTCTTTCCTTTATAGATCTCACTTTGATTTTTCATGAGAACCACCCCTACCTTTCTTTTCTTTTTTTTTCTCTCTAGCTTCTGTGTATCAGAGAAAACACATGACCTTTGACCTTCTGAGTTTGACTTAGTTCACTTAAAATAATGGTCTCTAGTTCCAACCATTTTAATGCAAATGACATTATTACTTTTTATGGCTGCATAATAAAACTGTATATTAAAATTATGTATATAGCCCAGCAAGATGGTGCATGCCTCTAGTCCCAGCAACTTGGAGGGCTGAGGCAGGAGAATCACACATTCAAACCCAATCACAGCAACTTAGTGATACTCTAAGCAACTCTGCAAGATCTTGCCTCTAGTAAAGTATTAAAATAAAGAGCTGGGGATTTTGCTCAGCATTAAGTGCCCCTGAGTTCAATTCATGGTACCAAAAGAGAAATAATAATCCTGTATAAATACCACATTTTCTTTATTAATTCATCCATTGATGGACAACTAGGCTGGATCCATAGCTCAGTTTGTGTTCTGTGCTGCTATTAATATGGGTATGCATATATTGCTGTAGTAAGATGATTTTAATTCTGCCATCCATATTGAAGTGTTGTAAAACAGGGTCATATTATGATTCCATGCCTAGTCTTTTGAGGAGTGCCTCCATACATATTTATACACTTGTACTAATTTGTAATTATATCAAATATATATATATATATATATATATATATATATATATATATATATATATATATATATTATTTTTCGCTATATCCTCTCTACCATTTAATATTATTTGTTTTCTTGATAACTATGATTGTGACTGGTGTGCAATAAAATTTTAATGATTTTTTTTGTTTTCCTTTTTTTCTTCTTTTTATTAGAACTTTATGGTTGTATATAGTAGTTGGATTCATCCTGATGAACTTACACATGCATGGAATTCAATTTCAGATCATGACCCCTCTTTTATCTCCCATCATTCCTTCCATTCTCCAACCTCAGTGGAGTTGATTTGCATTTCCTTAGTTGCTAATAATATTGAAATTTTTTTCACATGTTTGTTGGTCATTTTTTCTTTCTTCTTTTGAGAAATTCCTCTTTGATTCATTTGCACATTTATTAATTGGGTTATTTGATTTTTTGGTGTTAAGTTTTTTGAGTTCTTTATATATTCTATATATTAATCCTTTGTCAGAAATCTGCTAGGGTAGCTAGCAGATTTTCTTTTATTTTGTAGGCTATCTCTTCACTTTCTTCATTTTTTTTTACATAGTGTACAGAAGTTTTTTAGTTTAATGCTATTCCAATTTTAACTCTATTATTTCCTGAGCTTTAGAAGTCCTATTGAGAAAGTCATTGTGCCTAAAAATTAGAGTATTTACCCTATGTTTTCTTTTAGGAGTTGCCTAACTTCTGGTCTAATTATTAGGGCTTTTATTGATTCTGAGTTGATTTTTTTTGCAGGGTTACAGATAAGGGTCTTGTTTTATTCTTCTACATTTGGATAACCATTTGTTTAAAAATTCTGTCTTTTCTCTAGTGTATCTTTTGTTGTCTTTGTCAAGGATCAGATAGATGTCTGCAGATGCGTGGCTTTTTCTCTATGTCTTTTATTCTGTACTATTGATGAAAACTATTTATTATAAATAACAGGTGTGAGAATGTGGTAAAAAAATATCATGGAGATAAAAATAAATTATCCCCTGACTAGCTCTGTTGTATCCCCAGGCCTTGGCTCCCCCAGATAAACATGAAACCCAAGTGGAAATGTTGTACCTGTTGAAAATGCAGTCTTACCAGCCAGGGCTTACCCCAATAGGCTGCACAAACCAAGCTCAGTGCTTCCAGAGAGAGATGATGGAAGCTGTGTCAGGACCTTGAACATTATTATGTTCTATATGTGTTTTCCAAATGTGTGGACAGCCTCAAAGATGTAATTTTATGGTATGTTTCATACATTTATGTTTTAAAGCAATCCTTTCCGTTCTGTTCAGTTTCAAGTGTGTCTAATGGTAGCAGATGAGCTATCTGCTATTAGAATCTACTTAAAAAACACATGAAAACATTGAAAACTGGGAATTTTACATTGTCCATTTTTCTCTGAACAGTATTTCCAGTCCATTTTCCCCACTCTATATCATGGGTGATGTTCTTTTGTCCACCAGTCTTTGCCTTTGAGTCAAATTGCAAAAACAGTTGCAGTGTTTGTTCACATACACACTTTTTGTTATTAAAAAGCTATTCTATGCAGTGAACCAAAAATCGCTGCTGTTTATCAAAAAAACTCCTGTTAAATGATCTTTTTGGTGATAACTCAATCAAGTCTTTGTTGATTTTTTTAAGAATAAAATAATTAGAACCACCTAACTTAGAAACGAATTCATTATTCTCTCATTAGAGCCATTTATATTCTTTATGGTTTTGGGAATGTATATAAAAAGGGCATTATTAGTGCTAAAAAAATTTTTTTAAAAATAAAAACCTCTGCCACATGACCAGCACGTTAGCTTCATACTAGAGGTTCCAAACATAGAAGTTAACTAGTGAGATCAAAATAAAGACACATAAACTCAGTTTACCTTTTTCTTGCCCAGCTCAGAGACAGCCCTTCCCGGCTCCTGCCTCCAGCCACCTGGCGGCAGCTAGGTTTACACAAGAGACCAGCAGGAAAGAGGCAGGAGCATGCCAGAGAGTGGGATTTTATTGGGAAACAAAAAATTCAGGGGAAAATTTCATCTAATGAAGTGTGAGAGAGGCAGCATTCCAAAGCAGGGTCAGTGATTGGTTTCCAGATCAGTGGTCAGCCACACCCCCACATGGATAAGCCCTTGCACCTGGAAAGGGCGGGAAAAGCTCTGATTCAGCTGGTATGAGTGCCTCACACTCAGTCAGGGAGGTATCTCAGTCACGTTGCAAGAAAGGCTTCCCACAAAAACCCAAACACAACAAATAAATATTCCTGTTTCTCTTTCATCTGAATAAGAAAATGGAATTATAAATGTCATGTTATTTTGCAAGCATACCATAATTAATTTTTATACTATTCTCTGTGTGTGTATAGTGTGTGTAATGTATATGTTTGTGTTTCACTAACACCTTGGGATACAATTTACCTTGTCCCATTAATGTATTTTTCCCCCATGCAACCTAGTTGGTAAAAGCTGGCTTTCACTTTCAAAATAAATTTTTAAAATAATTGTCTTTTGTCATAAAATGTCTGACTTTCTTTTCTGTTTAATCAAATGGGTTAATATATGTCCATGTAATAACTATCTCAGTTCTGATTTCTAAATTTAAAACAGTGTTTGCAGTATGTTCTCTAGAGGAGCCCAGTCCTCTCTCTGTAGTATTAAATAAAAACTTCTCTCATCTGGAGTCTGTATTATTCCTTAATTCTCCATGAGACACTATTTAATTTTTAATCCATTTGCCACAGTTAAGGAATTGATAGTAACTGGCATCAACATGGATGCAGGTCAGCATAACCAGAAATGTTGGAGTTTCAAACTCATTTTAAAGAACTTTGGCAACATCACACCAAGTTGTGCGTTCACACACCTTCTCAGCAGGCAGCTCTACCTTTGGAGAGATGCCCTGGAGAAAGGGTGTGCCAATAGACATGCAAGTATTGCCTTATCAATATTATTTGCATTAGCAAAAAAAAAGAAAGAAAGAAAGAAAGAAAGAAAGAAAGAAAGAAAGAAAGAAAGAAAGAAAGAAAGAAAGAAAGGCACGTTATTGGGGGTTGGTGCAATATTCTTCAGTAGGAAAATGAATGATTTTCATTTGCATTTCCCTAGTTGCTAATAATGTTGAACATTAGTTATAAATTTCAATATAGGCAAACATAAAATATAGCGTTGAGGATAGAAAAAACATCTCACCAGGTGATATAAATCGAGACACCATACAAAGGCAGTCACAAAATACATGTGGAAATTAGTTATATACTGAAAGTGCTCTTGGAAGTAAGTAGGAAAATTATGGACTACTGAGTCAGTGGCACTCAGATCATTGATTTCAAAATGGAAAAATACTAGATTTCTCCCTTGAACCATACACAGACATTTGCAGGAGGAGATTCAATTGCATAAGATAGAAGTTTTTGAAGATAACATCATAGGCTATCTTCATGACCTTAGAGTGAGGAAGAATTTTTTGAAAGGAGAAGAAACACTAATCTTCACTTCATTTAGAACATTAATTCAACAAAATATTGTTGGAGAGGCCTTTTCTCCATATCCTGTGTAATGTGTGCTCATTTCCTTTGCCTTGATTTATCTTTTTAATCATACTTGTGATGTGGTGACACTTATTTGCCTATTTCCATCCTGGCTTCCTTCTGTGTAAAACCCCATGCTTGTGATTAATTGCTCCATAGATACTTTTGAGGAAACAGAAAATCTAATAAATTTGACTACATTGAAAAACTTATGTACATCAAAGGAGATGATAAACTAAGTCAAAAGACTTGCAGAACAACACCAAGACTCCTAAAATTAATTAGATGTTCTGATAGAATAATTAGCAGGGGATACAGATAATTCACATCTAATAAACATGAAAGACACTCAGACTTACTAATATCAGGACAATGTATGAAAAATATCACAATGAAAAGCTATTTTGCCTCCACCAGGTTGGCATAAACTTAGTAAATTTGTGGGGCTATTTATTAGTACAACTACTGTGAGAACTAATGTAGCCTGATCTCATAAAGCTGGAGAGGACCCGGTTATTTCTTATCCAGGCATGAGCTTTAGAGAGGCTTTTTCATACAAAACAAACCTGAAAAGACAATTCATTGTAGCATAGATTGTAGTAGCAGTAAAATGGAAATAACTTAAATGTCTTCTCATTTGAGACTCTAAAACTAATTTTCAGAAGTATATATTGGAATACTATAGAGTAGTTAAAACAAATTCATTAAAGCTAACTGAAGCTACAGAATTAATCTTGAATACATTGCCTTGAGAAAAACAAAATGCTAATGGTGTCCACAGTATAATGCTGTTTAAATTTTTGGAACATGATATATTGTTTAGATCTGTTTCTCAGAACCTAGTATACCTAAGAAAATTGCATCTAGCAGTGACACAAATAAAAGACTACCAACTCCAATTTTAAATCAAATTAAAGCAAGCTTGCATTGTGTACACAAAAAAAGAGCTGATCAGTGGTTGTCTCTTCCAATCCAGGCTAGAGCTCAGCACCCCAGCTCTCCAGGAACAAGGTTTTATAGCACAAAAAGTTGCAAAGTGGGGTGTCTTGAGAACTTATAGATAACAGGATTTTGACAAGTATAATACAAAGGCAGGCAGTAAGTTAATGATCTACATGGATTAATATTTAAAGGTAGGAAAAAAAATAGATCCAACATCAGAATTTATGAGGCACTGCTGATGTTTCAGAGAGGGTTGTTATCTGGTCAGGGGGAGCCAGAATTCATGAGGTGCCACTAAGGTTTTAGAGAGACTTTTTATCTAGTCAGGGAAAACTAGGCATGGTTAAGTTCAAGGCACAGGCAGGAATTAGATTTAGAAATCACAGTAATTTATAGTAAAACAAATTAACTTTTTTTGACTTTGTGATGAGATGGCTCCCAACCTTAAGATGGAATTAGACTGGGTTCATCACTAGGAGTACTCAACCTCAAATTTATGGCATTATAAACATGTATTGAAATGTCATGAGGTTCCCAATAAACAATTTTATATGTGTCAGCTAAAAAATAAATTTAAATGTGAACAATTGCTACCAGCACATTATTCTGTTTGGTATTCTTGCCAATCAAAACCATCCTCAAAACCAGTTCGTTTGGGGCCAGGATTGTCACTCAGTGATAGAGCACTTGCCTTGTACATGTGAGGCACTGGGTTCAATCCTCAGCACCACACAAAAACAAATAGTGGTACTTTTTTCATTGCAACTTAAAAAATAATTGGTTGGTTTCCCTGTTCTCACAGGTGAAGTTTTGTACCAGTTCATTTTTGTACAGGTTCCACATGAAATATCCCTCAGTTAGAATTTTACCACAAACCCGAATGTGTCTGTCAGGCAGCCAATTTAGCCAGTCATTCTGGAAAATACTCTCTGACTTCCCCCTTCCCCCTATAGGTTAAATTGATATAAGGTCTGATTTGTATAGTGGATATCTGTATTTTCAGTGCCAGTTACTCTGTTTCTGATTGTATGGCAACTACAGTGATGCCAACAAAAAGCAACTAGTTGAGGGACTGGGAGTGTAGCTCACTGGTAGAGCACTGCCTACCATGTATAGTGACTGGAACTGCTTCTCTCTGAGGATACTGGATGGAAGACTCTGGGTGTTTTCCTATTGCTCACAGCTTAATATGGTCATTCTTCTTATTTTTAGTTCTATTTTATTCTCTGATTAAAAATATTGAAAAATATCTCATCAAGCAGGATTTCTGTACATGTTTCTTAGTAATATTTTATTGAATATGTTCAAGTAATTTGTATGATACCAAATGTTGTCTTTTTTATTTACTGAAATATATTAAAATATCCCATTGCCATTGTGAATCAGACCAACTTTATAATTTTGCCAAGTTATTCATTAAGCTTTATGCATGTGTTACATTTTAAAAAAAAATAGTGGCCTCAAGAATGCAAAATATGGGGTTATTTATAATCACAGTTCTTATTTTCAAAATTATTAGTAATTTTTATTCATTAAGCTAAGTGAAAACTGATCATGTGCTTATTTTATTAAAAATAAATGTTTAAAGATCATTTTATGCACATAAAATGTCTTACACTTTAAAATATGTGTATGATTATAGCACAATAGGTTAAAAATAGTAACTTTAGATTAACAAAATTATGGATTTTTAAATTCTTTTTAATATTTTTTGTGGAATTGTATTTTTTTAACTTGGAGGGAAACTATTTTTAATTTTAAAAAGAAAATTATAGTAAATAATCATGAAGAAGTTAACACTTGCATATTTCAGCTGTGTGATGTTCCTTGTGGGACAGTGTTTCTAAGCTATAAATTAGGACAGGTGGCCCACTTTGTTCTGAAACATCATTTCCTGAATCTTGTTTTTTTCGGGTGGGAAATTTCACCCCCACCCTATTTTTTGGCAAAAAGAAAAATTATTTAAATTTCAAAATAAAGTATAAGAAAAAAATCAGCCTTTTTTAATATCTGCTGAATATCAGCTGTAAGTAACAGCAGGAACTGCCATGGAGAGTCAAAGTACCCCTTCACCCCTGGCCAAAAAAAGGACTCTTACTTTGGGGACAGAGTTGGGTGATATAAAGAGGTCACCAGATCTAGGTACACTACTTCTAAATTCCCATGCTTTTTGATACTTAGTTTAGTTAAAATTTTAAGAAGCACAATATGTTATATTGAGAATTATATCACTGTTTTACATTGGCGACTGTATCCTATTTTGTGTAAATCCACCGTGAAGGTGATGCTGAGCAAAAATTTAAAAGATCTGACAAAAATAATTAGTGTGAGTGATTGGGTACCTACAAATCAATGAAATATGTTTGCAGATCCAAAGTTCAAAACTTTCTACAATGCATTTATGAGACATTTTACTTTTATATATAAAACTTTGATGTCTGTATTCAATTTTTATCTTCTTATTTTAGCAGATATTTTAAGAATTTATTAGGTTTGGGAAAATATTTTTAAGTTCAATTCAATTTTTTTCCTTTATTTCTGGATTTTTATTTTGTTAACAATTATTACCATTGCTTTCAAGGAATGAAATTTTATTTTGAAATGGATGAAATCTAGAATGTCATTCTCCATGATATGTTCACAGCTTTTTGATATCCAAGTCATAATTCTTTGTACTTGTGGAATTATAGAAAAACTACCCATTTTCAGGAAAGTAATTATTGCAAGGAGACAAAAACCACCAACAAGTAAATGGAGATAGATAGATGATAGATGATAGATAGATAGATAGATAGATAGACAGATAGATAAAAGAGAAAGTATGTGGAGTTAGATTTTTAAAACACTACAGTCCCAAAAAGCATGAACTGGCAACTGCGTTTTTGTTAATAGTCAAAAACATACCATGTGAACATCAGAGACTCTGGATTCCTGGACATCTCCACGTAGGTCAGGACCTTGCTGAGGGCTGCTGATGAGGCTGCAGCGTATCTGTTGCTGTGAACACATAAGGGACCACCTGGAGTCATTCCAGGGAGGGGTGTGTGCACTCTGTTCCCTGGATTACTGTGATAAGGACTCTTCTGTCCCTGTGGGTCCAACAGTGACATCAAGGCAACAAGCACTATGGGCACTTCTGGCAGGCAGGTGACATTATGGGTTGCATGATTGACATGAATGAACACACCATGATATTCACACTAAATGGCAAAATCCTGCTGGACAATTCAGGTTTCAAGTGGGCTTTCAAGGACTTCAATGTTGATGATGGTAAGTGTGCTCCTTTGGTTCATTTTTAAGTTTGTGGTACAGTGATAGTATGGTTCTGATGCCTGGTGTTGGAGGGTAAGTGAACTGATGAGCTGGAACTTTTAAGTCCCATGGGCACCATGAGTCCAATTGGATCAGGTACTCTTGAAATATCTGTAGTGGAAAGGCTGTGCTGCTAGCTTGGATTTTGATAAGGTAGAAATGTCTTTGGTGAGTGTCAGAAAACAAAGGTTGGGCCAAAGGATGGAGTTCCACAGTACTGGAGGGCTCAATTTGAATTCCCCTGGATAATGAGCTGCTTGTAGCCTTTTTCTCTTCAGTTCACAAAAATGCAATGAGAATCCACCACAAATTAGGCCCTCTGATGGAAGCTCAGGTATCTAAGAAGAAAAGAACCTGGTCCTCTCTTTATGTAGATTGCAGTGTGCCAGCAGAGGGTGTTACTTGCATAACCTCTATGGTGCAGAAATGCTCCATAGGAGCTCCATGCAGAGTCAGTCTTCTATGGTATGTGAGACAGGTCCAGGAGCCCAGCTGTGCAGTAAACTTGAGGACCTTGGCAAAGCAAGGGAGATGGTGCTTGTCTTTTAGAGATATACTTCTATGAAGTAGCCAATGGCCACCTGCACCTGTGTAGGTTTAAATTAAAACACATTAAAAATTGCCCTTCTGTCACACTAGGTACATGTCAAGTGCTCAGTGCCAATGAGTGGCTGTTCGTGGCTTTCAGTTCTAAGTTAAGTAGCTCTCAGTTGGGAGTCATTGTAATAAAGCCGCAGTGAACATAGTACATCAGCCTTTGTCAGGACCTCTGAATATTTTTTTGTGATCCACCAGAGGTGGAATTACTGCATACATTCTATCTGTTTTATGGTTCCCTAATAAGCCAGAGTAGTGGAACCATATATAAATATTGATCAAAGAATAACAAAGACGAGGGCAGGTCTCACTGCATTCCCAATACCTGGACTTGAATACTTGGTCTGAATCCTTGATAAGTGGATAGACAAGAAGCACTATTTCATGCCCAATAAGATGCAAGGTACAAATAACAGGTCCATGACTACTGTGGAACAGCTGTGGAGACTTTCTTCTCTGGGTTTTGATGTGTTTGCCCTAAACAGTGGATCTATTCCTTCCACAGTATTATCTTGGGTGTGAAACTAGCTATGGAGACCACTGAACCTGTACTTGTGTGGACACTTGCACTCTGCTCTTTTTTGACTATTTATGGCCCCACTTCTCTGAAGTGTCACTTCACAGTACATATAAAGAAACTGTAGACTATGCATTCCCTCTCCCCTGACTTTAGCATACTATGATCCTTGTTCTTGTTCCTCCAGGTCCTTGGTTTGTTGCCTCCTTCTGCCTGAGAGCCTCAGTGCTGAAGATGCATTTCCAGCATGCATTTACCAGTACATCGCATGCATGGCTGGCCTGTGATCTTTAGCTGGTCCCCAAATGATGAAATACTCAATGGAATTTATCTGATGGACTCACTCTCATAGAACTTAAACTCTGGTAGGGAGGAGCTGAGGATGGGAGGGAGGTTTGACAGAGTGAGATATGGGTGTTCTTCTGTCTTCTTGTTACATTCTTGTTTCTGCCTTAATCAGCTTTCTTTCACTGTGACAGTGAAGCTGGAATGTTTACACTTCTGCTGGCAGGTGGGGTCTGCATAAGCTGCAGGCATCTAAGCTGAGAAGTGTTGCAGTTCTTAATGGTGGGCCATGCCCTCGCATATTGCAGCAGACCCCAGCAGCACACTGTCCATTTCGACTGCTTTCTGCATTCTTCTCTTCTGAATTGAACAATGAAATCCACAGACAGGGATGAGTGAGGGTAAGACTAGGATTTATTGCAGAATAGAAACAGGAACAATACTCTTCATTTGTGAGATGAGAACCAGTGAGAGGTTTTCCATCCCCCTGTGCTAGTGTAGGGGAGTGTACAGCACTTGGGTAAATGTTATTTTTTTGTGCTTATGCCATTTAGGATTTGAACAAAATACCAATTCTGCTAATCCAAACTTTTGGTAATTAGAGTTAGGAAACATACTAATGCTATTGCTTAGCCCTAGAACCCATTCATGTTTTCCTTACTTCTATTTACTATTGGGAAGAGGTTGAGGTAGTGAATCCCATAGGCTCACTAGGTGGGGCAGAGGGTGCTAAGGTTCTGTAGCTGCAGCCCTGCCTAAAGCAGGGGTCTGCACTGGGCCAGTTGGAGATGGTTGCTGCTGGGATGAAAGGTCAGTGTGCCTTGGCTCTCCTGCAGGGATGGCCCATTATGCCTCAAGCCCATACTCACCAGTGGTGTCCAACCCACCTGGGGCTACCATTCTACCATTGTTTCTCCACTCCACTGCTAGGCTGAAACTTCTCTGCAGGGACCATGGGTCTGAGTGTACAGCTTGGTGACTGGGGACCCATGACAATGGTCACCTTAGATAAATGACATAGATGTAGTATAGACTAAGAGATGAAAGATGGTGGAATGGAAGAAAGCTGTATTCCAGGCTGTGATGTGCCTCAGGACCAAAGTGGTGGTGTACAGCTTCTCAGCATGGTCTGTGAAGAAGGGATGTCACTAACATTTCTTATTAGACACTCAGAGTGGCTTAAGCTCTCAGAAATTTTGATACAATAAATAAAAATTAGAACTACATCAGTGATGGCCTGGCTGCCCTATGAGTGCCTCTGGTACTAATTCAGCATAAATGGGGGGGGGGGGC
>NW_026005990.1:289959-328552 GCF_001458135.2 Marmota marmota marmota | reverse complement strand
AAAGGGGGGGGGGGGGCAGAGTTTGGGTTCAGAAAAGCCTGAGATGGTAAAAATGCTTCCTGATCTTAGCTGATGCAGACTTCAGTGTGTGCTTGAGCTTGAAAAGTATGATCTGTATCTCATCTGGCCTGAGGAAACTGAAGCAGGAGCCATCTATGGGTGAGATCACTGCCCTGATGACTAGGAGTCTTGGGATTATGGGGAAAAATAAGACCACAGCTGCAATATCTTTGTTGACACCTATAGAGTGACCAAGGTGTGGCCGATTGAGTGAAATAGGCACATAGTGGACTTCACCCTGTGTGAATGAAGTAAGAAGGACAAAGGGGAGCTCAACTCATTTGTCCTTTGTGTCTGGTGGCTCATGTGACCAGCTGAAACAGGCTGGGAGTCTGAACTGGCAGGGTGAACTCCTCAGGGGCTAAACCCATAAATGCTGTGTTCATGGGCAGCAGTCAGTAGAGGATTGGTCCCTCTGCCCCACAATTGGTTTTCTAGGGAGTTTCCTGAGGACCAGACCACATCAAAGATGGGCTACTGTCTACCTTAGGTCTTAGTCCATCTAATCCCTCCCAAGGTGGTACCACGTAAAAAGCCCATTAGGTATGATTAGACCTAAGCTCCACCTGCTGGAACTCTTCTCACTGAGTGCTGCAGAAGTGGTACCCTGAGTACCCCAATGTGTACCAGTGTACTAAACTTGGGTGAATTAAAAAAATACCACTGAAAGTACTTCATAACTCCTCCCACCTCATACTGGTGAGAAGTCAAGCTTAGTCTTATATAAAACACCTCAATCTCAAGCCATTCCAATTGGCAACTCAGAGAGCAACACAAAGACACAATGGTGTTGACACCTCCCACCCCTTGTTCTGTCAGTACTTAACTCAAGAGGAAATGGAAAGAAAGACACTAGGGCATAGAAAGTGACAACTGAATCCAATCAACTATTTTGACTACATCAGTGAAGACAGTTTCTTCATTCTACACTAAGATGTTGGGTTTTCTAAATTTTCATTTACTATTATTTTTCAATAATTTTTTCTCACTAAAAAATAGTGGTAGGAATGTGTGTGCATTCTCATGTGAATTCTGGTAATACTGATTGGTACAGGGATATGTATGCATACACTTATTTCTTCTCTTATTTTTAGCATTTTTAAATTTACCTATTGTTTCCTAGCATTCTCTAGTAGGTGTTTGGGTTTTGGGATTATATATTTTGGTTTCATTTTGTACTGGTGTCCTTTGTTTTTTTTTTTTTTCCCTCTTGTTTCTGTTTGTCACTTTTTTTTTTACTAAGGGCCAAATTCCATTGCTCTTTTCCTCTTTCCCAATATCTTGCTGCTTCTATTTTCCTCCTCCTTTCATATAGAGAGAATATGCAACATCTCTTCTGCATTCTCTGTTTATGTTTTGAGATTGAAGACTCTTCGCTAACTTCCTAAAACGTTTTCTTTTTACCTAATCAACTGTATATTTACCATTCTTCAAAACTAGTGGGATTATATAAACACTGACCCCCATTAATGCTAATACAGGTATTACTACTGTGGATCATATAGTTTATACATGTGGTTTGCTTTACTAAAGCCAGTTCTAGTTCATGGTGTTTGTTTTCATTGTTGATAATTGCTGAATCCGCCATTCTGGTTTATTGGTGGTATTTAATGTTCCAGAGTTCTCCATTTACACAGCTGGTGGAAACTCTCAGTAATCTTTGAATGAACAGTGAGAGAGAAATGAGTTCAAATTGTTATGGAAGAGCAGGCAAAGAATGCAGGGAGAATGATCTAAGAAAGTAAGAAGTCCAGTGGCAGATGGCCTGAGGCAAAGCTGCATCTGGTTTCTGATGAGGTCAGCAGGAGTAATCTCTCCTGACCTGCTTGCTGACTTCTTATTGGGTGTCATTTTTTTGAGGGGTATGCCTTCATAGTGACAGGATGAACACTAACTCCCTCTGCAATTCTCCCTAATGGTTCCACCTTAAGTCCTGACCTATACAGCCTGACTGGTCACAGATCATAGTCAGTGTGTCCTGGGAGGATGGTCTCTTCTGATTGGCAAGATTGCAGTTATGTGACCTTCTACCTCCCAGGTGCCTTTGGAACATCTCACCCTGTTTCCTGGTGGAGATGCCCAAGAGCAGGGTTCAGGGTGGAGATGCTGTATCCTATGTGTTGTGCCCATTCATGCTGACATTCCACATGCCACTGTCTCCTGTTCAAAGAGGAATTCATGGCAGCACTTCTGCCCTTCACACATGTGTTTCATCACCACAGTGTAGTTAGGTTTCTTTTGTGAAGGTTGAATTTTGCTTTTGCTCCTGGCTCCTGGGGCCTGCACCTTGTGTCATGTGACATCAGTAATTCAGTCAACAATTATTCACTGAGCACTTGTTCTTTATAAGGTCATCATTAATTTCTGGATCCAGAATCCTGAGGAATGATGATGTTTTCTGCTCTCAACTAACTGAGACATTAGTGGGACTACTACAAATTTTGAAAGTCAAAGGCAGGTGAGTGAATCCATGTGAGAAATGGGTTAAATAACCTAAGAGCATGCATAGAAGGGCAGGGAGGTGGACAGAGATAGAATGTATAAGGAGGTGACAATGGGAAGTAAGGGACAGGCCACATGTCTATCAGAGAAAGAGTGTCCCAGGCAGAAGGCAGCAATTCCAATGCTCCTGATATGGGAACAAACACAGGCTTTCCAGGGAACAGGTGGTCAACTCTTTATTTTCAAAAGCCAGATAGTAAATATTGCAGTTTTGAGGGTCATATGCCTTTGTGGAAACTGCTCAAGTCTGTCATTGTCATTGAAAAAGAGACATTGACAACCCCTAAATGACCAGGTATGAATGTGCTCCAACAATGATTTTTTTAAAGCACATTGAATTCGAAATTTTGTATCATTTCTCTTGTCATCATTTAGTGTTTCTTTTGGGTGATTTTAAGTAGAAAATTTGAGCTGGAAGGCCTGAAAATATGAGTGGAAAATCCATTTGTCCCAAAGTCTGTGATGTGCACACTCCTGATTGCAGAGGTGTGGTAAGGTGGCTGGTGAGGTAGCAGGGCAATAGGGAGGAAAGCAGCTGGAGATATGCTCAGCAAGAGAAACAGGGCACACCCACGTGGCCTTGGAGGACATTCTGGAGCTGTTAATATTCCAAAATCCCCTGAAAAGGCCTGCATGGATTTTCACCACCTATAGTGTTTCTGGCCAGCAGGTGTCACCCAGGGAGCCTTCCAGGAAATAAGCTGTGTCTGAGCAAGGAGCAGAAGGGTGATTCTAGGCCTAATCTAAAGTTTGCCATGTGTCTGGAGGGAATACCTTTCATTCTCTGAGCTTCTGCTTTCTCATCAACACTGGGTCACTGGGGGAAAGTGATCTCCAGTAAGCCTCTTGACTCTGGCAGGCTGTCATTGGTCTTTGCACATGTCTTTCTAGCTCAGTCTGACCTCCAGCACCCCACAATGCTGACAGCCATCTGATACTCCCAGGATGCTGCTGACCTGAGCTGAGTCCAAAATCAGATAATATTGGGTCTGGATCCTTCCCGCTAACTGGCTGCTGAGGACACCCTGGGCAGAAGATTTGAGCTGTGTCTTTGAGTAACATCCAGGAATCTGGGTTCCTGTGGGGTACCCAACTGCTATCCTGCTCCCACCAGAAATGTCCTTTGAGCTGCTTGTGACCCCAGTTCACCCACATCTGTCAGTTATGATTGGGCTTCTGAGAGGGAAGTGCAGGAGGCCCCATGGAGGGAGAAGAGGGGGATGTGAAGGCTCATTGAGGTCATCCAACTCCTGCTTTCCTCTCACACCTCTTCTCATCCTCCTTCAACCACTCTTCATCTGCCCCAGGTGAAATGGGCAGTGGCTCCCAGGAAACACTGACAACATGGTGTGTTGCTAGGGTACTGTGGGATCCTTTTGAAACAGGTCCAGTGGTAGGACTTTCATTCTCTTCTTTGTGGGCCCTGTTCTTCTTCATATGGGAACATTTAGCTGCATGAGTTCACTCCCATGGTCACTGTCACTGGCTTGTCAGTTCATTCAAATACTTCACACCTTCTGAATTCATTTTATCTCCTTCATCCAATATGTGATCACCAGGAAGAAGAGCTGTTCATGCACTTCCTTCCTTTGATGGCACCTCCCAAACCACCTGAGAGACAAGCAGGGTGAAAATGATGACTTCAGTGTGAAAAAGAGATTATCAGCCTCCACTCTGGAAGTCACATCATAGCAATCTTTATTGGGTTTTAATGTTCAGCAAACTTTAGTTCATGCTGATTGGTGAAGTCTAGACTCTCTTCTTCCTGCTTGCTCATTGAATGAACTCCTGAAATGACACCCTGCATTACATTTTATTATGTCACCATGAAAGCCTAATCATTGAAATATCATTCAAAAAAACTGTGATATTGGTAATACTTGATCACATAAATAGCAACAGCACTGTATGAGCTTGTTTTTAAAACTAAATGCTCTCAGTTTGAATGCTGTCTCACAGATTAAATGCAATTGAGTTTGTGTTCTGCCACATTATCATAGGGAGACACATACTGACTTCTTGAAATAATCTACTCTAGTGCAGATAACACTGAAGTTAAAAGAGAATATGACTTTTAGTAACTCTGAAAATAGGCTCAAATTTACAGATTATGAAAGTAATCATACCTTTATCATCATTATTGGAAAGCAGCAGGAAATTTAACAAAAAGGAGAGGCAGGATTGAAGGGTAGAGATGTATAGTGAAGTGACTCACTACCTGACATTATTGGAAGGAAACACTCACCTAACCAGAGTTTACATTTGGGTAATAGTGTGGCTTATGATTGTAACTGACCTACCCAAAATAATTGTTTACCATTTTACACTTGGAAAGTATTCAAGATTTTGAAAATTTGACTGACTCTCAGGTCTTTGTGTCTAACCTAAAGGCAGCTATGATACTGAAGGCAAATTGAATGACAGCATAGCAGTGTTAAAAATAAAGCTTTACTGATATGACTTCACAGGTGACCCCTACATCTGCATTGTGGCTATGTTGCTGATAATTTTATGATGATTATAGACCACATTCACATCTCCATGCTTAGTAAATTATTGAAAGGTCAAAAACTTGCCAGGCTTTTACTGAACTTTCATAATAAATTAGGATCATCATGCCAGCCATGGTAGAATATACTGTGACTCAGGAAGTTGAGGCAGAAGTATTACAAATTTGATTCCAAACTCTGCTATGTAGGAAAAACTTGTCTCACAATAAGATTTAAAGGAGGCTGGGATATAGGTTGGTGGCAGAGCATTTGCCTAACATGTGAGAGGCCCTGGAATTTCCAATACTGCAGGGGAAAAAAGTCATCATTATTGTATGACAAGTATATTTAATGCTAACATTAGGTCTAGATTATTATTAAGAAAAAAATAGACAGACCAAAAATGTACTGCTATGAGGCAGTAGTCACAGAGCTAGTGACTACCAACCAGCCTGTGAGCAGGGTGAGTTGGGTGAGAGTCTATTTGCTATCCTCACTGACAGAAGTTTGAAGAGGGTTTGGGGAACACCTCACAATAGGACTTTTTACCCCAGTTTATACCACCATCTTACAAAGTCCTATTGATTTTAATGGTTTTGAATACCTGATGTATTTAATGAGAGCTAATGCTCTTTACAAATATGAATTCATTAATGCATTTGATCAATACTTAATATTCAGTCTCATGGCTGAATCAGATATTTATTAGTTGTCCATTAAAGCAGAAAGGTTTATTCACATTACCTTTAAAGTATACAGTTCTCTGATGAATCAGCATAAATGGATTTTGAATAGTTTTCTATCCAACATAAGAACAATTCTTTACTTCAGTGTTTAGGAATATTACTTGCTGGAATATAAACATTCCTAAGATTTAGTTGTGATTGTATACAAAGTGATCAGCAATATATATCAACATTAGAACTAATTAATTAAAATAAAATAAATGTGTGATTTTCAGTGCTATTAAATATGCTGTGTGAATAGAAATGTAGAGCTTCAGAAGACAATGGTATCTTTGTTTATGATTTTTAAAGATGGACTCAATATCTTTATTTATTTTATTTATTTTTATGCGGTGCTGAGGGTCAAACCCAGTGCTTCTCATGTGAGGGGCAAGTGCTCTTTGCTGAGCTATAAACCCAGCCCTGATAATGGTATTTTGTTGAACAAAGATTTAAAGGGTTAGCAGCTGTATTGTTGTAAAATAAACAAGCTAGTTCACCATCAATCCCAAAACATTTTCTTGAATGTACTGACCTGAATATAGAAAGCATCCTTGATCTTGATAAAATTAATTAAAGATAAATATCAAATTAAGTGCTCAATGAATATTTGTATTCTCATCGCACTGATCTCTTTTGTAATAAATGTAAATACACTGACTGTCATTGAAGTTTAAAGAGGTACAAGATCATCTAAAAGATCAAGTATTTGAGAAATTTTTTTTTCTGTGATATGGTGTTCATAATTCTTTCTATGCTTGACTTACATTTTGAGCTATTTTAATTTCATGAGGCATATAACAATGTCTCATGTGAATTTTATTTATATTAGGGATCAAACCCAGGGGTACTCTACCACTAAGCTATATCTCCACACTTTTTTTGAGACAGGATCTCTGTATAATGACTAGGCATGACTAGGCTGCCCTGAGCTTTCCATTCTCTTCCCAGCCTCCAAAGTACCTGGGATTGCAGGATTGTATATGTGTTAAACTTCACACACTTGATTTTTTTTTTTTTGGTAATGATAATTTATTCTAAGGTTCCTTTACCAAAGAACCATATCTCCATCCCTTTTTCTTTTTTTTTTTTCTTTTTTTGTTTCTATTTTTAATTTTGAGACATGGTCTCACTAAATTTCTTAGGGCCTAAGTTGCTGAAGGTGCCTTTGTACTTGTAATTCTCCTATTTTAGCCTCCCAAATCACTGAAATTACAGGCATGTGCCACTGTTCCTAGCCAAATGAGAACTTTTAATGATCATTGCACTAAAATATTTTAAAATCTGAAATATGTTTCATATAGATATTGAGTTTTCAAATATTTTATTTATTTTATTTTAGTTGCACTTGAACACAATATCTTTATTTTATTTATTTTCATGTGGTGCTAAGGATTGAACCCAGGGCCTCGCATGTGCTAGCCAAGTGCCCTACTGCTGAGCCACAATCCTAGCCCAAGTTTTCAAAATATGTAATTTAAATCAATTTCCCTCTCTCTTTACAGGACTGGAGATTGAGCCCAAGCCCTTGAACACACTAAAAAGTGTTCCACATTGCCAGGCACAGTGGTGTGTGCCTGTATTCCCAGCAACTCAGAGAGGCTAATCCCAAATTCAAAACCAACCTTAGCAAAAGTGAGGCGCTAAGAAACTCAGTGAGACTCTCTTTCTAAAAATAAAATACAAAACAAGGCTGGGAATGTGGCTAAGTGGTTGAATACCCCTGAGTTCAATCCCCAGTACAAAAAAAAAAGTGTTCCATATCCATACATATTCAGCTCTCAACTTTAATTTTATATGTATTACTATGTACACTGTAGGATTTTCTGAAATACAGGTCCAAGAAGTATCATGGGGAAGTTCCTTAGTCACACTTCTCACAATTCTCTTATTACATGATGTATTCATTTTGTTTGTTACATACAAATGACTGTATGCAGCTATAAATTATTGTTAAGTTAATTTAGTCTTGAATGAAAAATATATTAAAGTGATGTTATTTACACTCTTGAAGGACATTTTCTAAAATGATTTGTAGAAATCAGATGTGCTACTCATTTCTTAAAACTTTGTCATATTACATTAAATTAGGTTTGGCCTGAGGAGGACTCCACCATTGAGTCTGGGATCTGCCAGTGTAGGTACTGCTCACCCTACCCAGTGAAAGCCTAGTGCAGAGGACACTCCTAATACAGCAGAGTCTCAGAAATGGCAGTGCTGAGACTGTGAATCCTAGGAATGGGGTTCTGTGTGACCTGGGAAGCTGTTTTCAGGCTCACCTGTTCCACTTCATCAGCACTGCCCTGCCACATGGGAGGCACAAGAACTGTGAGGCTATTCCAGTCCTGAGGCTGATAACTCCATGATTTTCTTTCCATTCTCTTTGCCTTGCTTAGACATGTTATTAAATGTAACATGTCTAAAGGGTTTTCCTTTAGCCTTAAAGTATGGGGTGGAAAATAAAACCTTATTAATTGTCATGAAATTATGAGTCTGTGATATTTACATTTAAGACCTATTCACATCTGTGGGTGGGCGAAGATATCCTGAGCCAGGCCTGAGCTCTGGCGGGGGTCGCTGGTGGCGGGAGTGTCCAGGACTTCCTGGGTCCAGGCTCCGGCACCTGTCAGCCTAGCTGATCTGGACTGGGGCTGAACTCTGGCAGGTTTTGACAAGTGGGCTGAGTCAATCCTGTACAGAGCCTGAGACCCACAGTTCCTGAGGGGTTTGCTAGTGGATGGAGTCAGTCCTGGGTCAAGCCTGAGCTTCTGCGTCAGTCTGCTGCTGTCCAAATGGACCCAGGCAACTCTGGGTCTAGGCTCCCACGCAGGACCCGCGGCAAGAATCTGAACTGGACCTGAGCTCCTGCAGTGGTCTGCCGGTGAGCATAGGGAGTCCTGGCCCAAGTCTCAGCCTGGGTAGTGGTGTGCTGGTGGTGGGATGGACCCACACCAAGGCTCAGCCCAGGACTTACTGTGCCCAACCGCAGATCTCCTTGGAGGTTTTGCTCTACTCAGGACTGCCTGCGTCCTCCAGTGGACACAAGCAGGAATTCATCCCCAGTGCAGATCAGCCCCCACAAGGAGCTAGGGAGCCTGGTGCAAGGTTCCATTCCACTGCCAGCTGACTCCAACCAGAGCTCAAGCCAGACCCAGGACCTCCACCAACTACAGGAAGACACCCTCAGGTGCTCAAGCACAGCCCCTATCTGACTGGCAGATCTGCACCTGATCCTGAGTCAGGGTAGGCCTCCTTCCTTCCTGCCTTGGCCAACCTCTGCTGCAGCTTAGGCTCCGCCCAACACAACTTCCACCTATCAGGAGACACCCCCCTCCAACTTAGGAGATCAGGCCTGGGCCAGAATATCTCCTCCCACCCGCAGAACGCCAACAACCTCAAGACCAGGCCTGGACCCCCCTGTGCTCACCAGTAGACAACAGCTGGAGTGAGGGCTCAGCCCAGATACTAAGAGTACACCTGAAAGAGTCCAAATCCAGGGTAGGCCCATGTCCATCCTGCCACCCGCTGCACTGATCCCCGCCAGAGTTCAGGCTCCACCCTGATTCACCTTGAAGAAGTACAAGGGAGCCCAGGCAAGGCTTAGGCCCTAGTATATCTCAACTCCACCAGATCCCTGCTGCACCTTAAGTTCCACAAAGGACCGCCTGGTTGATCCCTGCTGGAGCCCTGGCAAGGGTAGACACACATCAATCCAGTCACCCGCAGACCTCCTTGGGACTGCACCTCTGTCTAGGAGCTTTTTTTTAGAAAATGTTCCAAGGCCTCTGTAGAATTTATGGTACTTCAATTTATATATTCCTTTTTTAGAATTTGGTAATAATATTGAAGAAGGGAGCGGCCCCCTTCACCAAGTTCCACGACACAGCAGTGCGACCTGCAAACCCACTGCATAGCTCTCTGGAACTGCTCCTTCTCATTCCCTGAAAAATTAGACCTGGTGATTGACAGGTCTCCATCCCCCCACCCTGGCAACCCCCCTTGCTCCTCTCTGTGTCTATGAGTTGGACCATCTTAGGGACCTCATGTGTATGTAGTCCCACAGTGTTTGTTGTGGAACTGGCCCACTTCTGTTGGCCATCTGTGACTCCCTTGTTTTGTCATGGACTGCAGGCCTTCTTTCTTTCTTTAAGGCTCCATTGGGTGATCAGCCAAAAATTGTAAACCTATGCATCTTCTGAGGGACATCAGGTTGTTTCCACATCCCAACTCTTGTGGCTTAAGCTACAATGAAAGTGGAAGTGCTAATACCTCTTTTAAATCTGAATTGAATTTCTTTGCAATAAATACACAGAAATGGTGTGGCCAGATCCTGAGAGTTCCAGATCTCACTTTTCTAGCAACTGCCATAGCGGTTTCCATAACAGCCATATCCTTTTGCATTCTGACCAACAGAGGGGTTCCAGTCCCCCTAGTCCCCACTAGCACTTGATGTTTTTTGTGGGTTTTTGATAAGAACACAGAGAGCTGTAGCATATGCTGTGATGTCTCCTGGAGGTTCTGATTTTCATTTCCCTGAGCACCTTATGACAGTCATCTGTCACATACCAAATCAACTGAATCAAGGATGAAGGTCACATGGTTGTCAAATTCAACACCTTAACAATAAAAACACTCAATAATATAGAAATATTCAGAAATTAACTCGACACTTTAATGGTCATTTATGAAAACCTCACAGCTAATATCATGCACACATAAATGCCTCCATAAAATAATCAGCAAGAACTAATAACTGAACTCAGTAAAGTTGTAAAATACATAATCAACTTATAAAACACTCTTGCATTTCTATTTATTATTAATGATCTGTCTGTAAAAGTAATTAGAAAAATGACTGTTTACAATAGCATCAGAAATCACAAAATAATCAGGAAAATACTTAACTAACAAGTAAAAGCTCTGCACATTGAAAACCACAAAATGTTGATTGGACAATTTTATGAAGATACAGATGCAAAAGCATCTCATGTTTATAGATTAGGAGATTTAAAACTGTTGAAATATTCCCACTAATAAATCCACCTATGGATTTCAGGCAATTCCTATCAAAGTTGTAATGGCACTATGCTTTATAGAAAGAGAACTGAATGAATCTAAAATTCATAATAAAAAACCTCAAAAGAACTCAAACAGCCAAAATGATAAAACAAACAAACCAAAACCCTTTGACAGGAACACAAGTAGAGGGATCAAATTTTGGTCACAAAACTACAGCAATTGAAATGCTATAGTACTGGCGTAATACTGACCTAGAGATGCGTGGAAAAGCACAGAGAGCCCAGCAGTAAATCCAAACCTGTACACACAGCTGATCTTCAACAAGGGGGCTAAGAATACACAGGTGTTGGAAAACTGGATGCCCACATGACAAAGGTAGAAACAAGATGCTTTTCTTATGACACATGCAAATCACTTCAAAGTGGGTGGAAGCCTCAACTGTGTGGCCTATGGATGTAAACTTCCTAGAAAAAAAATGAGAAAAAAACTTCATTGTCCAGTCATTCCCACTAGACTTGGCAATTAATTCTTTTTTTTTTTTTTGACACAACATCAGTATCACAGACAACAAAAGCAAGAATAGATAGTGGACACCATCAACCCATAATGCAGAAGGGGACAAACAAAGGGCAGAAAACAACCTGCAGATGGAAGGAAACACTTGCAAATGTTAATTTTCAAAATATTTAAGAATGTCCTACAGTCTAAGAGCAATAAAAAATTAATAATCTAATGAAACCATGGACTAAGGAATGGGAGAGACATCTCTACAAAGAGATCTTCTTTTTCTGTGCCTAAGTAGCCCCCATCAAAGGCATGGTTGTAAGCTGAGTGATGGTGCCCAGTGACATTCCCCAGGGACCTGGGGTCTGATCCTCAGCTGCTGGGGACCTTGACTACAATGATAGATTTCATGGTAAAATTTGACCATTTACCACAATGACAATAAACATGTTATGGAAATTGAAATTCTTGGGTTAAGGTAAGCATGCACTTTAAATTTTGGTATATGTTCTGAAACTTCTCTACAGAAGGCTTATGACAATTTTGCTTGGCAATTATCAGAGCATGACAATTCCATTTTAAAACACTGTCAATATTAGGTTTTCTCATTCTCTTCATTCTTTGTATTTGATAGGCACTCGTGCACACACATACACACACACACACACTTTATATTTTCCTTGTATTACTATCTTATATGGAATGTCATCTCCACTGTTTGGTATGTCATTTTACAAACAACCTACATTTGTCATTTCCCATTTTTATTGGGCAGTTTATTTATTTTTATTGACTTTTATGAGCTTGGGGTGTGAGTATGCTCTGGTGAGCTGTGTAGACACCTACAGGAACATCTTGAAAATACTGTTTTCAAGCTACTGTCAACAGTTTTGCTTCATGTAGGGAGCCCTTTGCCAGACTGGGAATCCTGGTTCTACTTCTAAATTTCCAATATGATGTCAATTTTTTTCAGATATGATATTCTAGTAAATATGGTTGGTATTGGTGAGATTTCAGAGAAGATATTTTCAATATTTTAGAATTATGTTTTATTTCTTTACATGGATAACATTTGGCCACCCAAATCAGGCTTAGATACTATAAGTATTGATAAATAGCTCAATCCATAAAGCTCTACTTAAAGTAAATGTAAATAAAATCAGGTATATGAATAAGCTAGTTTTACTTATTTATTCTTTTTGTTTTGGCTATTTGTTTCTTGTTGATCTCCTTGGGAGTTTCCCATTGGTGAGATGGACACTCACCTTATCTGGGCTCCAGAATTCTCGCAGGTAAGGGAAGATGATCTTTCTGGGCCAGACCTGAGCTCTGGCCAGGGTCTATAGGTGAAAGGATGGATCCAGGGATACCCTGTGCAAAGGCTCCCATGCATTAGGCAAGGAGGATCTTGGAGGAGAAAGAGCCCCAGGGGGGTTGTCTGTAGGTGGCATGATGGCCATGGGCCTACCCTGGGCTCCTGCTCCTGCACAGGTGAGCAAGGCAGATCTGGGCTGTGTATGAGCCCTGGAAGGTGTCTGTCTGAGGGCAGAGTAGATCCTGGGTCATTGGTGACCTCCAGCCAGGGTATCCTGGTGGCTGGATGAATCAGGACTAACCTGCTCTGGGGCTCCCCTTCATGTCTGCAAGGCAGATCTGGGCAGAGCCTGAGCATGGGCTGTGGTCTGAGGGTGGAGGGAAGAAGCAGGGCTTACCCTGTACTCCAACTCCTGCTCATGTCATGGAAGCTGACCTTGGCAAGTACTGAGACCTGTTTGGTGTCCGGCCACAGCCAGAGGAGGTCCTGGGTCATGCCTGACTTCCAGCAGAAGCTCCAATGGGCAGAGGCAATCCTGGGTGGAGCCTGAGTTCCAGCTTGCTGGCAGGTGGGTGCAGGTTGTCTGGGGCTGAGCCTCTGCTCTGGTGGGGGTCTCACAGAGGCTTTATAGACCCAGGAATACCCTGAGTCCTGGCCCCAGTGTGTGTTGGCACTGCAGACCTAGGTGGAACCTGAGATTAGTCGGGGGTCAGACGGTGGAGGGATGGACCCTGGCTTATACTGGACACCATCTCCTGTGCAGGTCGGCAAGGGAGATCTGGGCAGGGTTGGCAGAATTCTGCTGGTGGCAGGATGGAACCAGGCCTACCCTTGCCAATGCTCACAGCAGGTCAATGAGGAGATCTGGGCCCTGGATGAGCTCCAGAGGGTTACTGCCTGTGGGCGGAGGCGGTCCTGGGCTGACCTAGATCTCTGGAGGGGATCAGCCGGTATCGGAATGGAATGGGCCTTGGCCAAGCTCCCAAGCAGGTCATCCAGGGGACCTGGGCAGAGCTGGAGCTCTGGAAGGGTTCCAGTGGCAGGATGGAACTGGGCCTATGCTTGCCAGGGCTTCCATGCAGGTCATGGAGGAGGATCTGGGCCAGGTATGAGCTCCAAAGGGTGTTTGCCTGTGTGTAGAAGCGGTCCTGGGACTGCCTGGAGCTCTGATGGGGATCTGGTGTTGGCATGATGGTCCGAGGCCTTCCTTGGTCCATACTCCTATGCCTGTCAGCTAGGCTGATCTGGGCTGGGGCTGAACTCTGACAGGTGTCTATCAGTTGGTGGAACAAGTCCTGGACGGAGCCTGAGCTCTGGTGCCAGTCTCCTGGTGACTGGATGGACTTAGGCTACCCTGACCTCATGCTATGGCTCCTGCCTAGGTTGGGGAGTCAGATCTGGGCAGAGCTGGAGCTCTGGTGGTGTTCAATTGGTGGCAGGATGGAACTGGGCCTACCCTTGTGCAGTTTCCCGCGCAGGTCTGCCAGGTGGTTCTGGGTTGAGTATGAGCACAGTGGGTATCTGCTTGTGGGTGGAGGCGGTTCAGGGCCGATCCTGAGCTCCAGTGCCAGTCTCATGGTGACTGGATGGACTCGGGCTACCCTGGGCCCCACCTCCCGTGTATGTTTTCATGGTGGATCTGGACTGGACATGAGCTCCTGAAGTGGTCTGCAGGTCGGCAGAGGCAGTCCTGGGCCGAGTGTCAACTCCAGGAAGGGTCGAGAGATGGCAGGATGGACCTGAGCCTACCCTTTCCCAGGGTTCATGTGCAGGTTGATGAGGCTGATCTGGGCAGAGCCTGAGGTCCAGCGGATGTCTGCTGGTATGTAGAGGCGGTCCTCGGCCCGACTTGAGCTTGGTGGAGGTCTCCTGGTTGAGCAATGTACAGGGGCCTACCTTGTGTCTGGGCTCATGTGCAGGCTCACAGGGTGGATCTGGATTGCACATGAGCTCAGGTGGGTGTCTGCCAGTGAGTGGAAACGGTCCTGGGCTGGGCCTGAGCATGGAATGAAACCAGCTACCCTGGGCCCTGGCCCCTGCATATGTTGGCAGGCGGATCTGGGAAGGTCCTGAGCTGGGGCAGGGTCTCAGGACCTTTATTGTATGCATTTATTTGTATGTGGTGCTGTGAATCAAAGCCAGTGCCTCACACTTTGGAGTCAGAGCTCTACCACTGAGCCACAACCCCAGCCCCATTTGTTTCTTCTTGACCTTTAATCATAACATCTTTTTGTTCTATATCATTTGTTCATGAATTTGAATTTTACCAAGTAGTTATTATGTGATGTTACCTGAAATGTTTCCCAAGTTGGCCCCAATTCAGACCTTGATTCTCATCCTAATTATATCCCACACATTCCCTCACCTCTGGCATGCCAGCAGAAGAGAGATGACTAAGTAATAAAGCATGTTCCCTGACTCTCAACTTTTGGGAAAAGTTGTTTTGAAGAGGTAAAGGACATGGGGTCACTTGACAGAGATCCTGAAGAATGCAGAGCAGGTATGTTACTGAATAAGCATTTACCTATTGATAAAGTTTGTTTATTTCCTTTTTTTATTTTTCTTTTTAACTGGCATTCATTTATCTGTGGGATCAGGGATTGAACCCAGGGCTTGGGAATGTAAAGCAAGAACTTTGCTGCTTTACCATTGAGCCGCTTACTAGCCCAATCATCAATCTCGGTGTGGGAATTCAGGGCTGCTTTTATGAAAGTATCTACTCTGAATATTGAAAAGAAGAAGAAGAAGAAGAAGAAGAAGAAGAAGAAGAAGAGGAAGAGGAAGAGGAAGAGGAAGAGGAGGAGGAGGAGGAGGCTGTTCTTCACCTCTCTTGGCCTCATTNGAGGAGGAGGAGGAGGAGGAGGAGGAGGAGGAGACTCACCAATGGAGTTCCTATGTCTCAAACCCAATTAGCATAACTATGGGCCCCATAGTTCTGTAGGTCAGAAGCGGGAAAAGTCTGTCCCAATAATTGTGCCATAATTGGACAGAAAACTGGAAGAGAGTAAACCCAGTCTTAAAAGCCCTTTTTCTTTTTATTCATTTTAATTTGAATCCAGTGCTATCAAAATGTGTAAAGTAAACTAGGAAATGTTTCATTTTATTAATTTTTATTTATTGGTTGTTTTTAGTTATAAAATTTATTTTTTTTAATTTTTTAGTTGTTTATGGACCATTTATTTTATTTTATTTATATATGGTGCTGAGAATTGAACCCAGTGCCTCACACATGCTAGGCAAGTGCTCTACCACTGAACCACAACCCACAGCCCATAAAATTCATTTTGATATAGTCCATGTTTTTATAATTTTATCTTATTCTATTTAGAGTTGCATTCTTATGATGTATATGGTGGTGGGATCTAATGTGTTGTATTCACATATCTACATGGGAAAGCTATCTTAGAGTCTTTCCACTGTGTTTCCTTTGTTTATCCCCCTTTCCCTCCATTACACATTATCTAATCTACCACTCTTCTATTCCCCACACCTCTCCCATTGTAGGTTAGCTTCCACATATCAGAGAAAAAAATTTTCCTTTGTTTTTGTGAAAATGGCTTAGCTTAAGGTAGCATGATATTCTCCAGATCGATCTATGTAAGGCAGATAGTATAGCCATTTTTTTCCTGCAAATTGGTATCTTTGTTTTTAAATATTTTACTTTTTAGTTGTAGATGGGCACAATATCTTTTTTTTATTTTTAAGTGGTGCTGAGGATCAAACCCAGGGCCCCACACTTGCTAGGCGAGTGCTTTACTGCTGAGCCACAACCCAAGCCCATGGTATCTTTATTTAATCTACATTTAAAAGATTTGTTCTATTTCTACATGACAGCAGAATGCACTTTGACATATCATATATGATTGGAGTAGAATTTCCCATGCTTCTGGTTGTACATGATGTAGAATTATATGAGTCATGTAGTCATAGATGTACATAGGATTATAATGTCTGATTAATTCTTCTATTCATTCTACCTTCCATACCCCTGTACCTCCTTTCACTCCTCTGCCCAATGTTGAGTAACTCTATCTCCCCCAACTCTGATTAGCACATGCATATGAGGGAAAACTTTCAACCTTTGGGTTTTGGGGATCATGCTAATATCACTTAGCATGATATTCTCCAATGTCATAATTTCATTCTTCTTTAAGACTGAGTAGTATTCCATTATATATATATATATGTGTGTGTGTGTGTGTGTGTGTGTGTGTGTGTGTGTATACATATGTATATGTGTGTATGTGTATATATATATATATATATATATATATATATATATTCTCACACACCTCATTTTCTTTATCCATTTATCTGTTGAAAGGCATCTAGGTTATTTCCATAGTTTAGCTATTATGAGTTGAGCTGCTGTAAATATTTCTGTGGCTGTGTCGTTGTAATATGCTGATTTTATGTCCTTTGAGTATAAACTGAGCAGTGGGATAGCTGTGTCAAATGTTGTTTTCATTCCACGTTTTCTGAGGAATTTCCATACTGCTTTCCATAATGGTTACACCAATTTTCAGTCCCACAAGCAATTTGTGCATGCACTCTTTTCCCAACATCCTCGCCAACATTTATAACTGATAATTGTCTTCTTGAAAATCACCTTTGTTATTGGGGTGGGATGAAATCTTAGAGAAGTTTTTGATTTGCTTTCCTCTAATTGCCACGTATGTTGAACGTTTTTTCTTGTATTTTTTGGTCAATTTGATTGCTTCATCAGTGAACCCTCTACCAGGTTCTTGGGGCTTCTCAGCTCTGTCTGTCTTTGGGCAACCTGCCTCTCCAGATCCTCCCTGGATTCTGCCATTTTTTCTGAGGACATCTAGCTTCTACTCCAGGTGACAGTCCTGTAGATAAGCACCCACAATCCTCATAGCTCCTGCACAAGACCCCTTGAGAAGAAATCAAACCTCAGACTCTTTCCTTGTGCCGACCCAGTATGTGCCCTCCTGCCCGATTCTGAACTTGTTTTCCCAGCCTGATCATACCAGCCTTCCTGATTTTCCTCAATGCACCAGGCTAATGGCTCTCTTCTTCTTAAAACCCCTTTATTTTGAACCAATTTTGGATGTGGAGAGAAATCACAGGGAGTGTACAGAGAGCCCAACACACCTTCCTCTGCCTCCATGAGGCTGCTTTGTAAAGGGAGGTGAACAAAGGCTGCCTGGAGGAGGTGGCCTTTCAGCTGGGAGCCCAGTGATGAGAATGAGCCAACTACTCTATGTAGAGACCCAGGGAGGAAGCAAGCAGTGCAAAGGACTTGTGGCTTCCTCTTTGTCCCTGGTGTGACTGGAAGAGGGCTGTTGACATGGGGACTGTGTAGCAGGAGCATCAGAGCAGGCTCCTCATCAGAGGTAAGAGCCAGCATCCCCACCCAGGACAATATTTGAAAAAAATCAAATTAATGGCAAAAGATTTCACAGGAAAAGCTAGATTTATGACTTTGAAAATCTATTGAAGGGACAGAGAAGTGTTGGCCAGTACCTGGCCAAGGCAGGTGCCTATGTCTTGTACAGAGGGTCACAGCTCCCAGATGACCCAACTCTCTTGAGCCCTGCATCCAGCCTGCTGATTCCCTCAGCTGTGCCTGTGAAACCTGCTGCCCAGCAACTCTGAGTTACTACTTCTAGGATGAACCCCCTGGGGTGGTTGGAAACTACACCACAGAGGCCAGTGGAGTGTACAGGAAGGGCCAGGCTCCTGCCAGATTGCCTGGGCTCAAGTCCAGGCCCTATTCCACACAGCTTTGTGACTCTGCAGGTTGCTTACCCTCTCTGAGCCTCAGTTTCCACATGAAAGGGAGGAAGTAATAGTACCTGTGGTTGTTGGGAGGATTCTTCGGGTCCGGGTCTGGTACTGCACAGGGCTGCAGCAAAGTGTGCCATGAAAATGGGGTGGAATTTGGAGCATTTCACCTTCAGGACATCCACATCAGGAGGCTCCCTGCTGGCATGGGTGTGTAAAAGTAACACAGGACACCTGCATTCACTGCACTTGCCAAACAGGCATCAGCAAGAAGCATGTACAGGGAAGGGGGTACATTCTCTCCCACCCCTTGTCAACATGCCTTTTGGTGGCCAGGGAGTGAGGCTTTGGGTCTGGTTCTGCCATCTCTGTGTGAGTGGCCTTTGGCAAGTGTTTCCCTTCTGGGCTCTTCCACCACTGGCCCCAGGGGCCACCAGGAGGGGGTGGGCAAGGCTTCCAGGGCTGGACATCTCTGTACAGGGAAACTGGATATACAGATGTGAACAAGGTTAGGGTCTAAAAGGATTGCTTCCTGAGGCACAGACAGTCACTTAAACCTGGAACGTCTTGAGTAACCCACAGGTAGACAGCCCCCTCTTGCATTCCCACCCGTGGAGCAGCGTGAGGCAGGGAGTGGGCAGATCCAGCAATGGCTCCATGGATATGATTTGACAGACACAATGTTGAGCACAAAGTGTCATCAGAGACAGCCACAGGGTAATGCTGTTTATATGAAACACAAAAGTCTAGAAACGAACATTTGGCAACATAAGGAGACACAATTATGTAACAAAAATTAAAGAAGTCCCCTGGGGTCAGCAGGGAGCACAATTATGAAGACCAATTCCCAGATTGGTGGTTGGAACCTCTGTCATCATTGTGTCCCACACAACTCCTGTAAATCTTAGGGATTGTGTAATAGATTTTAAAATGTTTTCTTTGAATGAAAATTTCCATAGCTAAAAAATAGGACTGTAAGTCACTGGGCTGGATGATCTAGAATTTCCTTGCTGGACCTGAGCCTCTAGGATGTCCTGGTTGTCCTCAGAATCAGTCAGAAGAGGCTCAAGTCCTGCCTGAGTCCGGGCAGTTTCAGACAAAAGCCATGTCCCCTTGAGTGTCCATTTCCTGGACTGTAAAATGCGAAGAACTTTGTCACTGATCCCTCAGAGCTGGCATGAGGGTTTTGGAGGTGACGGTGCATGGATTGAGTTCAGCTTTAATTGGGCTATGTGCCATACATCAAAGGCTGCTGAGAGCAGCACAGTGAGGGCCCGGGTAGAGGGCAGGAAGAGGTGGGGTAACTAGGACATGGTCCTTCAAGAGAGGCCTTGCTTTGGTAACTCCTAGGGCTCTACACCCAGGAGCCAGCCATCTCAAGTTCAAGCCCAAAAGGACAAGATGGTCTTGAAGCACAGGGGCTCAGAGCCTTTTCCTGTTCTGGTCATGTGCACAGCTGTCCTCCTTGGCTACAGGCTCACTCTGAACCATCAAGAGACCAAGGCTCGCTTTGACCTCCAGTTGACTGCATTAGAACAACTCATCTCAAGACCTTTAACATCATCACGTTGGCAAAACCCTATTTCCAAATCAGGGCACATTTGTAGGAACTGGTGTTGGGACTTGGAAACCTCTCTTTTGGGGACTTCTGGGGCTTGAATGTATCCCCAGCATTCATGGGTTGGAAACTTGGTCCCCAATGTGACTATATTGAGCAAAGGAATCTTTGGGGTTAGGTGGCCATGAGGGCTCTTCCCTGAGGAATGGATTTATGTGATCTCACTGGGGTGGGCTCTTAAAAAAAGGAAGAGTTTGGTCTGGTCCTCTTGCCGCCATGTACAGGAGTACACTCTTGCCTTTCCACGTTCCCCAGGAGGGATAGAGCAAGTAGGTCCTTGCCATTTGCCAGCATCTTCATTGTGGACTTCCAGCCTCTAGAACCATAGGAAATAAATCTCCCTGCTTTGTAAGTCACCCGCCCTCAGGTATTCTGATACAGCAGCACAGACAAGATGAGACAGGGACATGCTTCCCCCCACTGCATGAGGCAAATCAAGTTAATGCCCCTTATGAATCACAGGTGTCTGTGTCCAGGCCACAACTCATACAAGTCCTGGGATTCTGCCTCCATCTCCCAGTCTGCTGTCCTCAGTGCTGTCTTCATCCTTAGGCTCTGGGCAGAAGGGACAGGCATGGAACCCATGTGAGTGAGAAAGCTGGGGTGAGCAGCAGGGAATGATGGGGTCTGTGGCACGCTTCATGGTGCAGGCTCTAGCTAAAGAGCAGTGACCAGGGCTGTCAATTTGTGGCTGCTGGTCAGGGCACTAATCCAGCTGACTCAAAGCTTCTTTTATTTTTACAGAAAAGACAGAAATATGAATATTGTGTGACCAATTTCATTTTTAGAAAACCACTGAATAGGTTAAAGAGAAAAAAAAAGCAACAACAACAACAACAAAAAAAAAAACTATGTGACTCAGATGGAGTCCCCAGATAGATTGCTTCTTAAACTTCTGGACATAGTGTCCAGAGAAAAGTGGGATTGGTGGCCTGACTGTATTCCTGGGGTAATTCCCATGCACTGAGAGTCCAAGGAAAATGCAGTCTTCTGTTTAACAATGACAAAAAAAAATTATTTTTAAAAGGAGAGAATATAAATCCTTTCCCTTCCTTCTGGGTCTCTCTCATCTGTCATAGAATTTCTGTTTGCTCTTTAATGATATACTGAAAAAGAAAAATTAAAACCTGAAATCATAGCATAAATTTTACCATTCATTTTAAGTGTAAAATATCAGCTTTCAATGCAAATGTCAGAGCTGTTAACTCTCGTGCATATGCCTCAGATTTACACTGTTCCTGCTCATGCTCATGCCTGTGTAGGTATTTTGTTCCCACTGGAGCAACATAAGTGCTGCTCTGAACCCATTTGGCAATATTATGTGACTTCTCGAAATGTTCACATCCTTCCAGCACCTTCTCCACAGCTGGTCAATGAGATGGGAAGGAGCGGGAGCAAAGGGCTCTGGGGTTCCCTGCCTCTGTACTTTTTGTATGTGACCATGTTCAGTAAAAGTGGTTGACTGATGCAGGAAGAAACATGGGTGGTAAAGGATGGGATGAGTTCCTTGGTTGTTGCAATTTTGTACAACATCTTTGCCTTTCTTCTGCATTTGGAGCAAGCTCTGGTTTGAGTGTACAGCAGAGCTTCTCAGAGCATTAGTTCCCCACTTGCTCATTGTAGATGCAGCACATTTTCTTATACTCACTTTGAGACCAGCCAGCAAGCATGTTGCCCACTGCTCTTTTGCTGGTGGGCATGCTCCATTGTCCTAGCAGATGTCACTCCCAAGGAGCATGTTCAAAGGTCAAAGCCTTTAGAATTCAGGGGTGGCAAGCCTAGGAGCAGAGTTTAGGCCCAGCACTGATCCTTCTGGGCAGGAAGCCCTGTGGGAATGCTCAGGCTGCAAGCACGGAGCTGGTGCTGTCACTGCCCCTGAGATCACTTTGAAGCATCACAGGAGTCCATCAGTGGGGGTTGGCTTGCTTTCAATCCTATGTTCATAATCTCCAACTTGTCTTTCAAATATTGTGCATCAAACTACAAAGGCACCACTTCCCCACAGGGTAGCTGCTAAAATGGTTTGTGGCCCCACAAATTTTCCTGATTTGTCTTCACAGCCCCAGAGGTGTTGAGAGAAGCACTAGTTGAAAAAACAGGCCTGGACTTAGTATTAAAAGGAGCAGGTGGAGATGGTAGACTTTGTGTTGTTCCATACCTCAAACCTCCTTGTTCTTCTTATCAAAATAGTACCTTGGTGATGCTTTGGGAACCCCTCCCAAAGTTTCAGCTAAGGATAACTTCATCTCCAGGCTAATAGGGATGGACCATACTGCAGTTGAGCCAAACTGAGGAGACAATTCCCTGACCATAGTGATTGATTCAGGGATGGGCACATGACCAAGGCTGAGCCAATCAGAAGAAGCCATTCATTGGCCATCTTGATAGTTTCAATGATGGGCAGATGATCAAGGCTGAGCCAATCAGAAGAAGTCATTTCCTGACCATAGAGATTGGCCCAGGGATTGGGCACATGGCCCTCAGAGCCAATGAGAAACCATGAGAGTTGTTTTCCCTGAGACTTTGGGGAACAGAAAGTTTTCTTTTGACTTCCAGTTAGATTTCAAGGAAGCAAAATGTGAGGCCTGAAGTTGTTGGTTCCAATCTTATGTGGAAGTTGAGAATAAAGTCAGCTTCATGGATGATAGTGAAGAATAATAGATGATGATGGATCTTAAAAATCACTTTATTCTTCACTAAAATCCACTTTCTGGTGTATATCTCTATCAAGACAGAGAGCAGCTTCATTTCCACACCCCTGTTCTGTGCTCTGATTTTTTTGGAGCCAGAACCTCCCCAGCCCTGCTCTCTTGCAACAGCCAACCCATTCTCCACCTATGCACTTTTGATTTTTCAAGAGCAGTACATAAGGTGAATATACATTAGGCATCTTTTTGAGGTCACACTCTTCTGCTCAGCACAATATTTGAAATTTATCTTTGTCATCCCTGATGTCCATCATTCGCTCCACGTTATTGCCAGATAACCCACTCCATGAATGTACAGTTTCGTTTGCATGCATCCACCAAAGTCATTTGAGAAAATGTACCTTGTTTAAATGCAGAATTCAGCCAGATCTGAAGCTTAGCCATCCTGTAAATTCTCCAACAATATAACTGCCTTTCAATTCCAACTTTGTGTAGACTTACATGGTTTGAGTGTTCTGCACATTGAAGGAATCATTTTTTATTTCAGTAGTGGACTGATGAAGGAAGTCTCATCTGAATTAGTGAGAGGTCCAAAGCCAAGCAGCTGCCAGAGTGACATTCCTGTACATGCAGTTGCATAGTAATGATCCACATTGCTGGGTTGCCTAGTGGAGTGGCCTTGACAGGTGGTAGGAAGTGACGACCCACTTGACACACAGGGAAATTGATTCTCAGGGGGATGAAGTGACTTGTCTTGAGGCATAAACTGGCAGCCTGGCTGCAGTCGAGGTATCTCCCTGCCTCCCCTGAGCTCAACTGTCTCCCCATCAGATGGTAGCAGAGCTGGCAGGATTGCTTAGTGAATTTATCTCTCTTATTTAAACAATCTCTGAGGTGTCCAAATTAGAATAAATATAAATGAAAATTAGTACAGGTCATCAAAATTCCCTGCTGTTTAACAGATGACAGTGCCTATAGGAGCTCATAATTATTGTCACTAAGAGGTCAATATAATCCATTTAATAATGCACATTCTACAACTGGGGCACCCCAGAAATCCTACATGTTGGCTCAGCAGTTATTCCCTGTTGTTTTCCTGTCTTTATTTCCTCCTTGCTAACAAAACAGTTTACCTTGAGAAGGAAATGTGCAGGGAGTTTAGTCTTTTAGTAGGGGCCTGATGATGAGTGTCAACATTCGACCAGACTCCGTGATGGCATATGATGGGTTCTCACTGTTGGCTGTGACTACTCTCACAGGCAAGGGTTCTCCACCTGTGGCTCAGCACCACCTAAGAAGACTTCTTGCTCAGATCCCACAGGGGTGGGTGTGCATGTCTTGCAGGCCAGGGTCCTCCATGTGGGGATCAGGGACCCAGGCTGCTTCCCATAGGTGGCTCCGCTATACTCTAGAGCTTCCATATCTGCCATTTGTCCCCAGTCACAGGAGGCAGCTATTGATTCTGGCTTTCAGGTGATATGTGACAGTTGGGCTCATAGTTCATTGGCCAGAAGCAATCCTATGGACACACCTGGGTACAGGACAGGCTGGAAAGGTCCCTGGCTGAGGAGCTATGGGCAGTGCGCTGCAGGGCAGGGGGTTGTGTGTTTTTAAATCCTGACACATGGCCATCTCCCCCACCGACGTGACACCTCACCCTCTTTGTTCTACACTCAGCATCCAGTATTCTGTACAAGATGTCTGTGCCTTGGGGTTCATTCAGACCCTGTCTACTCACCTTCAGCCAAACCTAGAGATGGTGGTGCTGGAAGATGTTCAAAGACAGATGAGAGCCTTCCATTGCACCATAGCTTTGATCTCCCTCCCCAAAGCCTTCAGTTTTCTGTGCTTCTAGAACAAGATGTGCTACTCTACTACCTTAAGCACTTGAGTTAAAAATGTAGCTATAAGTTAAAAATGTAGATGAGGATTAGCTTATTTATCTGCCTTTGTTTTTTATTTTTTATTTTGGATAATATTTATCTATAAGTAGTGGAACCTTTGGGCATAATAGCTCAGCCAAGCAGGATTTTTTTTTTTTTAATTTTATTGTCTCATGCTGTGGTTAGCTCTTCTGACTTCCTGCATTGTGTTCTTAGCATGTCATTAATTCTGGTCCTCATGGTCACACCATGGCTGCTTTACCTTCATCTGTCTCAGGATGGAGAATTAGCATCCACACTTGGACACCTCATATTCTACTAGAGGGATATTTTAAGTGTCCTTAAGGAATAATTTATCTAATTTTTTGAAAGGATACTGGGAATAAATATCAACTATCTTTCCTTTTGCTTAGGATGTAGGCATTGGGAGGGATTCTGCCTGGAGAGGGGGTTGCATCTACAGGATGTAGACAGTGACCTTGCTGTCAGCACCAAGTCCCACTCCTCACATCACGGTATTTTCCCAGAGCGAGTCAGGAGCCCCTCTGTGTGCCAGCGGCAGAGCAGCCTCTGGACTCTGCAGCACACACCGTGTTCCAGCTGAAAGTGGCCTCTACTGCTTGCCCCCTGCTTCCTCTCTTGCACATGTTTGTTGAAATACTGACTGGGCTGAGCTCTCCCTCAGAAGTTTTGCTCCTGGGTCTCCCTCTTGCTGTGTCTCTGTGCTTTCAGGGGGACCCCTGTGGTCACCCTGCAGCTTATGCTGAGCTCCTCCTGTTTTTTTTTTAATAGAGGAGACATGGAGCTATGTCTCTGGATGAAAAAGAGGAACATCTGCTCCTTCTAGGAAACTCAAAGATACCTGATGGGGAGCCTACGGCCGGGAGTCAAGGGGTGCCATCAAGAAGGAGGATGTGCTTCCAGATGGCACTTGTGGAGTAGGAGGACATCAGCATCTCAGGTTGGCTGTTGAGCATGTCTCAGGACAGGCTCAGGGCTTCATCAATGGCCTCAAATTAAGGTATCATGTTCTGCCGCAGCCTGGATTAAGAGCAAAACAAGACACCTGCAGCCATCATTTTTGGCTTTCCATAGAAGCTTTCAGATGCAATTTGTGTTGCTTTTAGCTTGAGTTATAGGGGAACAGGAGTGTAAACCCAGCCTGTTATTGCAGGTGAAATATAGGTTTTGGTGACAGTAAAAAGAGAAGGTGCAGTCTTAAACATCTTGTAAATCAATTTTCAAGAGGTGTTAAACTCCTGTGTAGAATATAAACAAATAAATCAGTCCCTGAAGAAAACAGAGCATGGTGAGTTTCACAGTTATTTTAATTTCTTTCCCATATCTGTAAGTAAATCAGAGTTTAAGTTTGTCCTTGGACTTTCCTTAAATTTTTGAGAAGTTAAAATGGGAACCTTATGTCCAGCTCTGGTGGGCTGATGATGTGGTTACACATTGAAAAGAGAAACGTGTGATCAATACCAAAAATCTTTCCCTTTGTGGTTTCTTAGATACCCTAAAGTAAGTACATATGCATTTAAAATACATACACATACACATTACTTAAAAATTTCCCCAAGTGAGATCATATGTGATTCTATTAGTCTGTTTTCTGTTACTATAGTAGAGTACCTGAGACTGGGTGATTTATAAAGAATGGATGTCATTTTGGCCCATAGTTCTGAGAGCATAGCATGGTGCTGACACCTGCTCATCTTCTGGTGCGGGCCTCCTGCTGCTGTAATTCATGGCAGACCATGGAAGGGCAAGTGTGTGCACTAGGTGAAGAAAAGGACACTCAGCTCCTGCTTCCCTTAGGGAAAGTGGGAATCATTGTTGAGGCTCCCCCACAACCTAAGAAACTCCCAGGAGGCTCCACTGCCCAACACTGCCTTGTGAGGGAGGTAAGGTTCCCCATAGGAACTTCTGGGGGACACACTCAAGCTGTCGTGATGACCAGTTATAACTTGTTTTTTATATTTCATGACACATTGTGGACATCCCTCATGAGTAATAGTGTTTTTATATATAAGTATATTCACGTAACTACTTCCTGTGCCCATTGCTGTCTGCATGCCCCTGTAACAATATCAGGCCTCCTCTTGGTCAGGTTTCAGTCAGGTTACAGTGATGTATGGTGGCACTAGCGGGTACATATTATCCCCTGGAGGAGGAGGTACATAGCATCCCCTGGAGGAGGAGGGCAAGTGAAAGGACACATTGATGGGTTGTTTATGTAGGCCAATACTCTTCTCAGTGCTTCATATATATTAACTCATAGATCCTTACTGCAGCCAGGGAAGTAAGAACTGCATTTTTATCCTACTTTATATGAGGACATCTGTAGAACAGAGAGGTTAATCCCTTTTGCAGGTTGCTCAGTAAGGATATGGCTGAGCTGGGGTTCAAGTCCCAGCATAGGCTCCAGCACATACTGTAGTTTGCTCACAGTTCTAGCTGAGGCAACAAATGGCCCAATATTCAGAAGGAGAGATTTCTAGTAGTGGAAATGTTAAGCCAAAGCTTTTCACTCCTCTCAGTGATTCTGGATGTATCTCAGCTTCTGAGTTGTGTCACCCATGGAAGGGAGAGAAGCACGAGCCGCCAAGCCCTGAAACTGGGTGGGCCCCATGTGGGTGTTGGATGTGGAGGGTGCTCTGTTCACTGAAGGGTAATGGGCCATGAAGATGACCCCATACTTGAGTGTGGGACTCTCTCTGTGAGATCGAGATCCGGAGGAATAAAGTTTGCCCTTTGGGGAGGCAGCTGTGTGCCTCAGGGTCATGGGATCAATGGCCATCTGGGTTCCTTCCCACTCCACGTGGTTTTGGGGATGGTCCTGATGAACAAATTTTATGGAATTATAGGACTTTCCTGATGGCTGGCTGGTGACTTACTGGGTGGCAGGCAGAGACTCCATTGGGTCATCTCCTCATATAGCAGAACAGGGTCTCCCTCTTGGTTTGCTGTCTTCCTCACAGTGGTTGAGGTTCGAGTTGCCGTGAATAGCATGCAAAGGTTCTCCTTGCTGCATGCCTTCCTTACCTCCAGCTTGCACATCACCAATGCTAAGGCGTACTCCATCCTTGATGAGTCCAAGCAGGACCTCAGGTGCAACTACAGGCTGAAGGCTGAGTTGGAGTCCTTCTTCATCCACAGAGCCTGGAGCCTGCCTTCAGCTCCAACCTGGACCTGGAGCCCAAGGAGGAGATCCTGGTCCTGCTGGGGTGCACAGCCATGGAGCTCTTCTTCGGCTTTCATGTAGCTGATGAAGTGGGACAGCATCCTCTGGAGGAGGAGGGCAAGTGGGAGGACAAGATCCCCTTGGGGCAGGACAGCCTCACACAGGCACCCTCCACATGGGAGTGCATCTGCATTGTGGTGATCTACCTAACCTATGATGAACTGCTGTGGTCCCTGTTGAGTACATGGTCCTCTCTGTCCTGCTTAACCTCACCTGTGAAGGGGATACACCCACTTTTATGGTCTCTCTGACCAGCAGCTCCATGACAGACCACTTCACTCTCCAGTAAGAGGCTTTGCCAGGTCAGGTGGAGCGGCAGTTAATTCTTAGAAACTCCAAGTTATGGGCTGCTAGATGGCATTGGTCATTGGCTGGACCTTGACAAAGATAAACACAGCCAGGCATTAAAGTGGCCAGGAGATCTCTTATCCAGAGGGAGAGAGCTGAGGCCCCCACATGTGTGCAGAGGCAGGCAGGTCATTGGGAAGGGAGCGTGACAGAGGGGAGCACAGGAATTGAGAGGCAGAGAGGTGACCCAGCACCAACTGTTGGAGGCATGGACTCAGTATCACCTCTGACTGCCTGCAATAGCTGTGACCTAAGTTAATGATCTGTCCTCCCTTGGAGTCTAGAAGATAGAGCTTGTCCTTTCTGATGGTTTCGTTTTGAGGGATCCTTATGCCTTTCTCTGAGTTGTCAGTGGCAGCTACGTACTGTTTCAGGCCCTCATTAGAAAATGCTCCAAGAAAGAGGGTTCATGGGCCAGTATCCACAAGTACTTGGCTAAACAAGGAGCAGACCTTCCCGGCCAGGATAGGCCTGTGGGCAGCACTCCAGGGACCTGTGGGGTCCACTACTGCTGTGTGTGCTGACCTGTCCTTGGCAAAGAACTCTGCAGTTCTCCATATGTGGGGAATAGCCCCTCAGGAACAGGAGGAGAGAGCCAGGAGACAGGCCAGGAAGAGAGCTTCTGGAAGGTGTTGGGTGGGAGGTGGCACTGTGGGCCACACCAACCCTGGTGACCTCTTGATTCTATTGATGCAGCGTAAAAGCAGCCACACGGAGTGAGTGCCACTGGTCTCAATCAACCATCATTTACAAATGCGTGCGGAGGGCTGAATCTGGCTGAGCTCTCTTCAGCCTCCACAGTGTCCCTGGAGAGCTCTTAGTGAGCTGCCACCTCTACCAGCAAGGAGAGGGCACATGCTCTTTCCTCTGCAGGTGTGAAGACCTAGCATCTGGGCACCATCGGCTCTTGCTGGATGCCATGCACCATCTAGCTCATGCAGTCCTTGCCCCTCCATCTTATTCCACACCACATTGCCCGCGTGGCTCCTGTGGGTGTTTGGATCTAGAAGCCCTGACATGGTTGGAATAAAGGGGTGCAACACTGGAAGGAGGACTAGGTGCTGGCCAACAAGAACAGCACCTGCAGTCACTTACTGTGTGTGGGGAGGAGAGTCTGAGTGACAGGGGGCAGTGCAAGAGTGAGCTTAAGCCTGGGTTGGCTGATTCACGCAAACTCCCAACAAGCCTGGCCCTCACTGTGTTCAGTGAGTGTCCTCTGGTGTTCAGGCCTCCGTGCTTTAACTGTGTTCTTCAAGCTGCTGTGTGTCTTGTGCTCAGTCCTGGGTTGGGCCTTCACCTGCATCTCTCTGTGTGATCACAGCCACCAGCAAGGTGTCACTCCTGTTCTTTCTATGGGTGTGGAAACCGAGGCTGGGAGGTTGAGTCCCTAACCAAGGTCACACAATAGGAGGGGCCAAGGCTGGTGTCTGGGCCTATGTGTGCAAGTAAAGAGGCCTTGTTTTACACTCCTGGTGGACTTTTCTGGAAGAGGTCTGTGCTGCACCATGAAAGCACCTCAATGTTTTATTTTGTTTTATATAACAGCCAGAGAAAAACCTCATTGAGATGCTGAAAATAAATGAAGCAAACAGGGCTCTCTTTAGAGCTGGCCATGGTGAAAAGTTGCCACCATCTCTGTGCTTGGCAGACACTCCAAGGAGGCAGAGATGTGGGGAGTTCATATGGGACAGAAGAGGAAGGCAGCCCCATGTGCCCAGATGGAGCCTCAGGGCTGTGAGGTGGAGGCAGGTCAGGGTAAGTGATGAGCTTGGGGAGCATCTATGGCTTCCCCTGTCTGGGGGAGTGGAAGCAGAGGCATAAAGCCAGAAAGGGCTGGGAGCTCTTTCCATGTTTTGGCCACCTTGGCTGATTGCCAGAGGGGCCAAATTTGAGTCCTGGATGGAACACTGTATGGTGATCAGTTATTCTGTTGCCATGTGGCACATGGCTGTTGTGCCTGCTGTATGCCTCCTCTCAGAATGTTTCCAGGCCCAGGGAAGGTGCTGATCTTCCAACCTAGGTGACTGTCTGTCTGAATCATGTCCTTTAATAGGATGTGACACACTGCATTGGGCTCCAGTGAGGCCTGGATCCAAACGTGGCTGTGCATGGGATTTGCTAAGGTCTCCTCTCAATGCTGTGGATATCGGGCAGGGGACTGTGGGAGCCGTGCTCATGCCTCCTGTCGCATTTCCAACTGAGTGCTGCACAGGGCCAGGGTGAACAGAAGTGACCTTTGTTCTTCTCCAGCAATGAGGTAGTGTTTGGAAACAGGTGTATCTTGGTCTCACCAAGCCTTGAAAAGCCAAAAGCCTGTTGGCAGAGTCCTGAGGGCCCAGCGTGGAAGCAGACAGAGCTGAGGGCAGCATGAGGCTGGAGTTGGGGTCTGTCTTTGTGACACACCAAGAGAGTTTGAAATGATGTGGCCCTCACCCCCCAAATGCAATATCTCCTGGACCAAGAGAGATCCCGGGGAAATATATCCCTGGTTTGTGAAACAGCATTTCCTTGGTTCATAAAGAGAACATGCTGGGCTGATTTTACAAGCTACAGGTAGTGAATTCCAGTGGTTAAGACATGGACTCTGAATCACAGTGTCAAATCCTGGTGCTGCCACAAATAGGCTGTGTGACTGGCAAAAGTTACTTTTTCTCTGTGGCATGGTTTCCCCACCTATAAATGAGGAAAATTTATTTCAACACATGCATGTAGTATGCAATCAAGTGAGGGCAACTGGCAGATCCACCATCTCAAACATTTATTCTTTGTGTTGACAACATTCAAAATCCTTCCTTTTAGCTATTTTGAAATATATAGTTGTCAATCACCCATTGTGCTCTGTAGAACATTAAAAGTTCCTCATACTCTCCAGTGGCACCTGGCACCCATCAGCGTCCTCTCTCCACCTGACTCCTTCCCTCCCAGATCTGCATCTATAAAGATCTACTCTTTTAGGTGCCATGTGTGTATGAGAATGTGCTGTATTTGTTTTTCTTGCCTGGCTCATGTCATTTAAACTAAGGTCCTCGAGGTCATCTATGTTGCTACAAATGATAGAATTTTGTTATGTTTTATGGCTGAAAAATATTCCATCATATATAGCCACCACATTTTCTTTTTCCACTTATGCCCATTCCATATTTGGCTATTGTGAAAAATGAAAAAAAAAACAAATAGCCACCTGTTTGATGATTGACCCTCAAGTGGCACCAGAATTCCAGGTTTTAATCATCTTCTTCCCAGATAAAACACAGGTTTTCCTTAAGTAAACTGTGCCTAGACACAGGCACTCTGGAAGCTGCACTGGAACCTAGATCAAGCCTAGAGCTCAGAGCTAGGGTTTCAAAAGAGCCTAGAGAGGAAGGCAGGTGAATGTTCCCCAGAGAGACAGAACTGCACAGCACACCTGCTGCCTTTGGCTGGGTGTTTCTGAGCAGTGCTCGTGATGCCCACCTTGTTTACCCTGCCAGATGTGTTGGGTCTGTGTGCGGCCTGGAGTTGCTAGGGGTGTGCTGGCTTCCAAAGATCTAGGATGTTGTGTGTTAAGGGGGTCTTCCATCTATACTAATGGTGCTATCTGAGGTGGTGGTTTTGGAAATTCAGTGTACATAGATCATGGCACTGGTTGATAACTTGGGGACACCCAGGCTATGTTAAGCCACACTTGGTTTGTTATTGCTTTAACCCTTGCAGTCCCTGAAGGAGGCCGGGGTCATTGTGTCCAGGCGTGTTTTGTAGATGCAGAGACCCCGCCATTGCTCTCTGCCCTGGGTAGTCACATGCACCTGGCATAGTCGAGGGTGGAGGTGCCACGAGTGTGCCTGGCCCTCATCTGCTGCACTGTCACAGCTGACCTGGCAGCAGTTGCAGGACCACCTTGTGCCTTGCTCTGGGCAGCGCATCTGGGCTTGAAGGGGTTCAGGTCCCCGCTGCCTCCCACTGCACTGCCCTCCAACTCTCCCCATAGCTCCCACCCTGTGCTCCCTGAAATCTGGTCCACTGGTTTTATTTCACATATTTGGAATATTGATCTGAAAAAAGAAACTCTGAGGAGAGTCATTTATGTCACGGATGACAGTCCTCACCATGATAACACCACACTGGGCCAACCACTTCCCAACTTGTGTGCAGGGCCAGAATAGCAGTGTTTACCATGTGCCACACTGTTCAGTGGCCTCCAAGGTCCATCCTTCCCCAGGCTGTCCAGTGGCCTCCAGGAGCCATCTATCTCTACACTGTTCAATGGCCTCCAGGGGCTGTCCTTCTCATGTATAGGAAAATCACCCATCCTGGTGGAAAAAATTGCCACCTTCTCTTCCCCCCCACCAGCCAACACCTTTGACTTTCCCCATCTGTGGTTCCCACTGTCTCTGGTAACACACATGGGCGATCACATCACGTGTGTCCTCTGTCATCATCTTATTTGCCAATGACATTTAAAGTTAACATTACATAAAAGTGATTCAGTGAATATTTTCCTTATAAAAGAAAAACTAGAGTGCAGCATAGACAGAGCCCACACTCCTGCAGCCCCCACCCACTGAGCCACAGCTAACTCACTTGCAGCTGGTGTTCACCTCATGCTTGGTGCTGCTGTGTGTAGACTCATCATTGTGCCTCTGCCTGAGCCTTGGGCACCTCCCTGAGGATTGTCCCCACACGCAGCTGCTGCTGCCCTCTGGTGCAAGCTGTCTCCTTATTCCTGGCTCCTGGGCATAAGGTTTCCTCCAGTTTTCTACTGGCCCTTGGAATGGCACTGCAGGCCATGTCCTCAACTTGGACAATGTAAGTATCTGTATGGGTAAGAGGCCAGTGCCCAGGGCCTGGGGCCTGGCTGCCGTGACTCTGCCATGGCTCAGACGAGGTCCTCCAGCTCCTCACACCTTAGGTTCCTCTGTGTAAGGTGAGCTGGCAGACCCCTCCTCTCAGGTTGTTCCAGAATGGACTGAATACATGCAGGTGTGGGGAGGGGCCTCCCCTCGATCAGCGCTCACTTGTGACAGCCGCGGTGGCTGCTTCTTGCTTGTTTTGTTATTGCTGTGCCCCTGACATGGAGCTTGGGGGCTGACATTTAGAATCTCCACCTCCTGTGTGTGGTTGCTCTTTTCCAGTGAGGAGGTCCATGGAATATGGTAGAGTAGAGTGTGGTGGTGGTGGAGTCCCTACTCAAGACCTCCGGATTCCAAGCTGGAAGCAGGTCTGATTTTATTTTGCAGTAAATGTATATATATATATACACACACACACACACACACACACATACATATTGAGGCAATAGCTCAAAAGATTACAAGCAGCCCCCAATGCAATTTCTGCTAACTATGCTGGCATCAACCAATCAAAGAGTGGGTCATAGAGCAAGCACAAGAAGTGCAATGTATGGCCTCATGCCCGGGGCTGTTCCTATGTGGTAAGTGGTCTGCTGCTCAGATGTACTTAATGTATGCCATGCATGCAGTACTCCAAGCACCCTTCTCCCATTTCTTGCTTAGAGATATAGACTTCTAGGTGCATCTTGAAGTTTTATATAATAACTGAAGCCACATAAAGAATGAGATTTTCTAAGTAAAAATCATGAGAAGAATAGAGAGCTTATGAACCAGTCCTGAAGGACTCCTGCATTGAACAGGTTCAGAAATGATCTGTCCTCAAAACCATGGCAGAGAAGTGGCAGAGAACCAGGAGAGAATGACCTCACACAACCAGGAGAAGGAGAATCAATCCAGGAGGCAGCAGGCTGCACGCTGCAGAGGGAGCAGGCCAGGGCATGAGTTGTCCTGGGTGTGTTGTCCAGGGATGCTGTGAGTGACTTGGATAAGGTGTTTTGATGGACTCTGGAGAAAAAGCTGGATTGGAAGGGCTTAAACATAAATGATCTGAGAGTCAATTCTTATAGGGATCAAGGTCAGCTGCATGTAGTAGTAACCCAAGAAAACATGGACATCACTAAGAAAGAGGTATAATTAAGGCCAGACTTGCCACAGGAAGGTGTTAGTCTGGTGGATGGAGGATGTCTGAGCATCAAGGATTTTACATCTCCTGGCCTTTTCCTCATTGTTACATGCCGCAGTCTGGCTGGGCACAAATAACCGAGCCACCACAAAGCCTTGTAGGTTCAAACAGCAATTCTTTATTCCCCAACTCTCACCAGCACTGCACACACACTACTGGGGAACACACTCCTTCCACCGGGCTCTGGCTGCCCAATCTCCCTGAACCCCCGCAAGAACTGCAAGGGAACTCCAAAGTCACCCGAGGCAGATTCCCAGAGCCTCCCTATTCTTGGAGCAGGGTCCATATACAACTCAATCAATCCAGCATCACAGCAATTATATACAGCTTAACTCAAATCATCATCTCAATGGTTCGCTGAAGTCACCTTTCAACCATTCCCTCTGGCAATATGCTAGGTGTCATTCTGACTTGGCTGTGGCTCTCAACATCTCCCCGCTTCTGTTTAATTAAACAACAGCATGTGGCTTAGGGACTGTGCCTGTCTTAGGTTGTCCAATACTATATATGTCCTTACCCATCATCAGATGAGCTGTCCTTAAGGCGTCAGCCTCCTGTTTTAGGTTGGTACCATTGCAATTGGATCTTACCCATCATTGACTATTGGTCCAGCATACAGCCATACTTGTGGATAGGCCTTTGCACCAGTAGGGTGTGAGGTTCTTTGCCACACCTCTGTTGACCCCAAATTTGGCCTTTGCACCAGTGGGAGGGTGAGGTTCTTTGCCTCACCTCTGTTGGCCCCCAAATTTGGCCTTGGTGCCAGTGGGGGGTGAGGTTCTTTGCCTCTCCTCTGTTGGCCCCCAAATTTTAGAGCATCACAAGCAGAAGGGAGGAGGATGCAAAATGCCACAACACCAAGCCAAATGACAGTCCCTTTTGGAAAAATTTTACCACCAATGACATCATCAACAATGATACACCAGCACTACCACAATTCGCTGCACCAACAGATAGTTCACAATGCATACAAGTGATACATAGTCCAGGCAAGTTCTGCAAGCAGTTCAAAGCAGAGGAATCTATTAATGTGTCCATTTCCTCCCAAAGTAAATTGACTCCTTGATCAAGCATCAACTTGTTGAGTTACATTATTCATTGATGCATCAGTTTATACAGTTTGTTGTGATAGCTATCATAGAAGATGTAGTTTGGTTTTATCTTTGTCTTCACCAGCACTGGGATGAAGATAGGAATTCTGGCAATGATGGCTAAAAAGAAAATAATGTAGCATTCCAGCAGGCACTAAAAGAAAGCAATTTTCTAAACAATTTACATTATCCTGAACAGAATTATTAAATATAATGAAAAGGAAAGGTGAAAGTAAACAAACAGGTCTGTTAACCTCCTTTTTTGTTCACATATTAAAACAATCTTCAACAGCTGTTTACCCAATTTAAATTAAACCATTTAAATCATGTGAATAAAAAAATATTTGGATCCATTTTTTCATGAGTGCTGCTCATATATGATATATGAAATATGCACATACAGAAAATACAACACATCTTCCCTGTGATCTGGGGATGTGACCTTGACTCCTAAGGCTGTCTGGACTTGGGATGTCTAAGCCTTGCTTGTCCGAAGGTTAATTTGGGGGACTCATTAACCAGCAAAGCATTTGTAGTCCTGCTCTTAAATAAGCCAGCCACTCCTGGGCCACTGGGATCTAATTGTTTGAAGAAGTAGGCTACTAGCTGTGAGATGAATTCCAATTTTGGGGTTGGAACCCTAAAGCAAAACCCAGCCTTTTGTGTATCTACTTGTGAAAGGATTGGGTAAGTCACAGAAGGCCCAAAGCAGGGCACACCCCAGCTCGAACATTAACTCCTCAAAGACACTTCAGCGTCTGGTAGTCAGTGGCAGGCTCTTTCCCTCTCCATTTATATTCAGGTTTCCTCTAAACATTTTGCTGTTCCATAATTAGGAATCTGTAGCAAAATGAATGCCCATTATGAGGGCAGTCCTACCTGAACTTGGCTTCTGGATAATGAGGTGTTTGCTCCTGCTTTTATCACTAGGTTCCTTCCTAACAGAGGTGAATCAGGAAGAATTTTTCCTCTTGTATTATTTGAAAGAGTTTGTCAAAGTTTGCTGTCAGTTCTTTAAATATTTGGTGGTTTTGCTGTGATTCCTGGGCGTGAGCTTTTCTTTGTGTGATTACCAATGTTACCTGAGCTTGTTACTGGTCTGTACAGGTTTTAGGTTCCTCCCTGAGTCAGCTGGAGTCATTTTTTCTCTTTTTAGAAACTTGTCCATTTTACTGTAGGCTTTTTGATTTGTTAGCAAACAACCATTCATGGTGTTCATTTGTAGCCATTTTTCTTTTTTTAAATGTAGTAAGAATGTCTCCTCTTTCATTCTTGGTTTTAGTTATTTGGGTCTTCTTTTTCCTTTTTCCTTTGTCAATTGAACTAAATAGCTACTTTCTCTTTCCTTTTCTTTCTTTTTTTAACTTGTCAAAGGAACTTTATTTTTATTTATTTATTTATATGTAGTTCTGAGAAGTGAACCCAGGGCCTTACACATGCAAGGCATGTGCTCTATCACTGAGACATAACCCCAGCCCACCTAGATGTCTGTTCTTTTTTTTTTTTTTTTTTTAATGTACCAATTCTTTTATGTGTATATTTCCTCTATTTTTTTCTATGAACAATTTCATTAGTTCAGATATAATGTTTTTAATTGCTATTTCTTCCTAATACCTTGATAATTTTACTAATAAAAATGTCCATTCTTATCAGAATCGATCTTGCATCCTGTTGATAGCTGCTGTAGCTTTCATAGAGTGGTGTGGACAGAGCTTTTTCCTTTTTCTCTCAACCTAGTGCATCTCTGAACATAAAGTGCCTCTCCTGCAAGCATCATGTAGTGGGACCTGTTTCTGTCATGTCTGATGATCTCTGTCTCTGTTGAACTATCAAACCAACTCACAGGAATGTTCTATTGATATATTGATTACATCTTCCATACACTTTTCACATCCTATTTTCCTGTTGTTTTGGTTTCACTTTCACTTTTACCATTTTGTTTTGCACTAGCTGATTATTTTCTAATGTAATATTTTAATTCTTTTAATGATTTTTTTACTATTTTGGGGGTAAATTTCTTAGTAGTTGCTACAGTGTTTTCATACACATCTTACCATATCAACTTAGATATCTGTAAGAAATAATTCCTATGAGATACAGAAGGAGGCCTGACACTGTAGCTCACTCCCGTAATCCAGCTATTCAAGAGGCACAGAAGGATTACATCCATATAACTCTTATCCATCTTTGTGATATTATTATTGTGCATATAAAATATGTCATAGCATATTATAATAATGCATTGTTATAAACATGTAATTTTATGAAGCTTATAGTAGGAGATTAGGTCCATAATTACATAATTTTTAAGTTAACTTCCTTACTTACCATCCTGGCTTGCTCATTTGGTTTGTTTCTGTGGCTCCAGTCTTTGGTGTCAGACTCCCACTCAATGCAGCTGTGCTCCCTTCTACCCCCTTTTTTTCCTGCTATTGTTCAATGTATTGCATTTTACATGGTTTGGACCCAACAGTACAGTTGTATACATACTACTCAAGATAATTGCTTTTAAAATCAGTTTAAGAAAGGAAAACAAATATGCATTTATACTTTTATAATTAGGCAATTACTTTTTATAGAATTTTTAATGTGGGTTCAAAGTACTGTATAGATAACTTGCTCTAAGCTTGAAGAAATTTCAGGAATGTAATTGTTTTGCCTTCATTTTTGAAAACAAATTTTGCTGCCTATACCACTCTTGATAGTCCCTTTTGAACCTTTTGGATGGTATTCTCTAACCTTCTGGTTCCATTATGTCTGATAAGTCAGGTGTTAATTTGAGTTTCCCTTGTATGTGATGAATTACTTTTCTTTTGATGTTTGTATTGCATTCTCTTTGTCTTTTAAAATTCTTACTGTGATGTGTCTGAATGTGAGTCTCAGTATTTATCCTACTTTTCATGAAGTTTTTGGACCTATAATGATTTCATCAAGTCTGGAATGATTTTAGTCATTATTTTAAACCACTTTTCTGCTCCTTCTCCTCCTTCTAGAATTCCTGGTACATGTCAATTGGTGAGTTTGGTAGCCCACATTTCTCTAATGCTCTCTTCACTTTTCTTTGTTGTCTTTTCCTTTGTTCTTTGGGTTGTATAATCTCTATCAATCTCTCAGCTTGGCTGCTTCTTTCTCTCCACCTCATCTATACTTTTGATCTTCTCTAATTTTTTTTATTTTAATTTTTGTGCTTTTTTTAATCTCTGTATTTTTTTTTCTAAAAAGTAATTTTGACTTCTGATATTTTCAGAAAATGTCCTTAGTTATTTTATGTCCATTTAACTATTAAGACATCATCAAATTACTATACTTTTATTATTTAAAATATACAATTATATATATATATATATATATATATATATATATATATATATATATATATATATA
>NW_026005990.1:272247-289934 GCF_001458135.2 Marmota marmota marmota | reverse complement strand
ATATATATATATATATATATATATATATATATATATATATATATATATATATTATAACATGTAATATGTGTGATATGTTTATATATTATATAATATATTTTACATATTTTCAAATCTTTCCTACTATCAACATCTGAGTTCTCATAGGAAGTTTCTGGAACCTGCATTTACCCCCTGTGGATGGGTAACACTTTTCTGTTTACTGTGGACTCTATGTTTGTGTCCTTCCATCAAATCCATGTGTTGAAGCCCTAACCTCCAATGTGATGATATTTGGAGGTGGGCCTCTGAGGCATAATTAGGTGTAGATGAGGTCATAAATGTGGGACCCTTATGATGGGACTCATGTCCTCCATCAGAGGAAGAGGACAGACCCTCTCCTCCCTCTGCATGCATTAAAGCCCAGCCCATTGAGGACATTGTACACACAGTGGGAAGGGAGGGCTGTGCAGGCAAGGAAGGCTCTCTTCACTCTGCAGTCCCCAAGTCTGCCAACACTGAGGCCTCCAGCTTCTCACCCTCCAGAACTATTAGAAAAAATGTGGCTGAATTTACCCCATCTGTCATAATTTCTTGTAGCAGTATGAGCTAAGATGTGCTTCTTCATGTCTTGTGTTTTTTGTTGTTGTTGTTTTTGTTACTGAAAACTTGCTGTTTGGAGTGATATATTTGACTGAGCCATACGCCAGGCTTTTGTTATTGTTGGATTTATTTATTGTTATTTTTTGTTTATTTAGGGTCTGTAATTAGAGCCTCTCTCCCCTCCTGTGTAGAGTTCATGTTGCTCCTAAGAGGGCACACCCTCGGTCATGCTCATAGCTTTCTGGTAGGACAATGGGGTCAGCAGTGCTCTTCCACTGCCTAGTTCTTGAAGTCTCTGCTAAGCTGTCTGAAATTCAAATTCTGGCCTTGAAAATCAATCTATAGATGTTGCTTCAGAGTTTCTTCAAGCATGGCCTGTGTGCCACTTCTGGTACATAACATGAGATTCGGTGGGACTTAAAACAAATAACCATCAGATTGTTTTTAATGTACCTCAGGAAATGATGCATTTAGTGCAAGGAGCCCATTCCTCATGGATGAATTCCTGCTGAGGGCCAAGCTGGGTGGGCAGAACTGAGCTATTACTGGTCATTCCCAAATTGAGTGACCTGGAGGAACAGGAACAGGTTGTATCTGTGAAAATTATGAACCTACAGCAAGGAATTCCTTTTGGGATTGTTGGAGAGATGGAGAGATTGAGGGTCACCAACAGAGTTCCTCCTGCTCCCATTTCAAAGTATTCAAAGCTCCACTGGGCTCTCTTTCTAAGAGGGAAATGAAAGTTGTTTATGATGCAAAGACGTGGCAGAGTCTGTGAACACACCACACAGCAACTGAACTTTGGGAGACTTGGCCTGAGAAGCCATTGGCTCAAGCCTACAGGAACTTAAATCTTCATTAATCTTGTTACATTACAAACACATACTGTGCTGCCAGGTGCTAAAGCTGCACAGATGATTAAGGCCTGACCCTAGCCTCAATGGTCACGATTTAGAAATGTTCCTTTAAAGCTGTGTGCAAAGTGATATGGGGACTGGAGAGTGATGGCTGATAAGCAGTAGTGACTTTGTGGAGCAGGTGATATTGAAGCTGTGTCTCAAGGGATGTGTAGCAGGCATGCAAGTCATTTATAGTAAGAATTCCTGTAATTTCACACCGGTGGCTACTCCACAGGCCAGCCAGAACCAGAGAATTGTAGCCAGGATTCAGCCAGCACTTCCCATGCTAGATTGACTCAGAGTCAATCAAGGGGTGGATTCTGGTGATTGACTGGGCCATCAACACCTGCCCAAGCACCAGGCTTTCCTCTCTGACCCAGGTTGGGTTCTGGTTTCCTGGACCTCCTCAAAATCATTACCATGTGAGCATGGGTGTCCAGACTTCTCTTGACAACAGGAAATGTCTTGCCTCTTCCAGGTGTTCAGCATGGGCCTTTCTATGACCTGGAGTAAGTGGTGAGAGGCTACATTTCTCCTTTTCCTAAAATGTCAGAGATAAAAATTCTTAGCTTCTGATTTTTACAAGTTTACAATTAACACCATTTACATATTTACACCATTCTTTTTGCAAAACTTTATTTTCTTTAAAAAAAAGTTTCAGGGCCGGGGATGGCTCAAGTGGTAGCATGCTCACTTGGCATGCATGGGCCCCTTTGTTCGATCCTCAGCACCACATAAAAATAAAATAAAGATGTTGTGTCCACTGAAAACTAAAAAAAAATATTAAAAATTTCTCTCTCTAAAAAAAAGTTTCATTTAATTGTGGTAGTACACATCTGTAAACCTAGTGGCTTGGGAGACTGAGGCAGGAAGATCACAAGTTCAAAGTTGCCTCAGCAACTTAGAAGACCTTGTCTCAGAATAAAAAATAAAAAATAAAGGTCTGGGGATGTGGTTGAGCACTCCTGGGTTCAATCCCCAATAACTCCCCGCTAAAAATAGTTTCAAAACAAGTTTGAAAAACACAAATAATTCTATTCTTTAGTATTCCTCTCCTTCTGAGACTATGCTAATCCTGCAAAATATTTGTCTTTTACATGACTGATTTATATACCCCTCTGAAGACTTAAGCTCGGAATCCCAACACCTGTGCATGTGGCCCATTGCACCTATGCTCCAGAAATACTCCACAGAAGCCCTGGGTCCTGGTCACAACTGTTCAGGATTCTGGCAGCACCATGTGCTGTGGGGCTCATCAGGTGGACACTCTGTCTTTCTAGGCATGTGAAGCACAGGACTCTTATATAAAACTGTAAGTGTTGGTGGTGAATTTTAAATGTTCCCTGTAAATGGATAAGTGCTTAAATGAAGACATCTAATAGATAAGCACAAGATAAGGTTTGCACCAAATCTTAACCTTGGGCCTTGGTTGCTGGCATAGTCTTGATAACGGGCACCATTTTGGTAGTGCTTCTCTAAAAAGGTAAAATTGAACTTTGCTGAATGCAATTTGGGCAGGGATTTCTTTAGAAGAAAAGGACTAGCTTTTTTCTTCCTGTTTTTTCCTCTATAGAGGTGGTCCAGCATGAGGGATGAGGGACAGAGAGTCTCTTTGAGCAGGAGATGTCATGGGCATCTCAAATTAAGTTGAGCAGCAGTCCCTTGTTGTGTAGATGGACTGAATGTAGCCAGCAAGAGAGTTCACATGTGATTCCATCTAGGTAAAATTCTAGAGAATGCAGAGTAGTCTACAGTGGAGAAAGCTCACCAGCAGTTACATGGAGCCAGGAACTCAGGGAGTGATGGATGGAAAAGAGGCATTCAGGGCAACAAGAATGTTCTGAGTGTAGGATGGTTTCATAGATATACACAGCATCAAATTTAAACATATGCACCATATTAATTATAAATTAATTATAAATTATATCTCAGCAAGGTTGGTTAAAAGTACCCATGTGTGCATTTAGGTCTTGCCTCATCAGCCTAAGGTCCTCGAAAGTCAAGGCCACATCTTCCTTGTGTGAACTGCACCAAGGTGGCAAAGCATTGAACCCAGGAGGCCTCTGAAAAGAGACCAGTGTGAACCCACACACTTTGTCTCCCAGCTGTGATCACTGGAGAAGCACCTAAACTGGGCCTCAGTTTTCTCATCCATAACATTGGGACACATCACTTAATATACAGAATATTCGGAGAGTGTGATTGGTATGATTCTAAGTAAATCTTTGAAAATAATTGTTAGGTACTAAAAATACATGATAGCTATTTGGCAAAAATTCAAGGTAAAATAAATAGTTTGGGATCTATAGTACCTTAGAGTGCACTTTGCTAAACAGTAATACATACAAAGTGTTCAGATTTCAATTGAGTAGGTTTTTTTGGCTGTTTTGATATGAAATTTTAATATCTTCTGTGAATCATATGAGAAACTTACTACCTGATTCTGTAGTGTTCTTTACTTCTAACTTAGTGGCACAGTTCTTGGGTTGTAGAAGGTGTCACAAGGAAGAAGTTTAATGCACATCTCAGACTGATGGGCCAACAGTTTGGCAAACACAGAGCATGAGTAATACAGATGAATTTCCTGCTACTTTCCCAAATAGAAAATGAAGAAAATTATGTGTTCTCTGAACCACTGTGTATAGAGTACACACACCCATCTCATAGGCTTTAATCTCAATCCTAGAAACAGCCTGTTGTTTTAGATTATGTTTGTTTTTTTTTTTTTTAATAAGAGACAATTCAGAAGTGTTAAGTGAATTGCTTGATGCTGCCCACTACCATGTGCCAGAGTCAGGATACAAACTCTGTCCTAATGGCAGGAGCCTCCTGACCTGTGCTACACTGCCCTTCCCTGCCCTGGTCTTTTCTGCAAGAGCTGAAAAAGAAGGCAGAGTGGCCATTCCCATGTACCTCCTCAGCTGGGGATGTGTGCATAGGACAGATGGCTCAAAGTTTTCACTGAAGTACGTTTACACCAATGACCACAAAATCTCTCTGAATGTTGCTTTTGGGGTTACAAATAATTTTTAGAAGGTATGAATTTACAGAGGCAGAATCCATGAGTAATAGGTCAACTCTATCTTGGTGAATTCATGAAGGGGGGAACTCTGGTTTTTGTGTATATGATATGGCCCCTGTATGTTATTACATACTCAAATGTTAGCACTCAGTATGATAAGCCTTATTGGAGCTGTTTTTGAATTACACAAGGATGGAGAACATACATATATAAATGGCATTTATATCTTATGAGAGATAAATGATAATAACATGCAGAATTGCTAAGGTCATTCACTCTGTTACATTTTTAGGTAATGAATGAATGAATTATTGTTCCATGTCATTATAGATCAATTTCCTGAAATACAGGGCAGGGTTAAGACTGCATGTGCTCTGAAAGGAGGCAGAGTCACTCCATTATGATTTCAATTCAAATATCAGAAATAAAACCTCATGTTTTCCAAAGATGATGTGTTCTTAGTACTGGGATGTGGTTCAGAGTCAACTGAAGTGGATTTAGTTGTGGGTGGGAAGCCGTTGACAAAGAAGAACCAGAATTTTCCATAAATGTCGGAGAGTTGAGGTCTGTACTCTAGAAAGTAGGATTGGGAAAGTCCCAGCAATAGGTGACAACTACTTGTACCAGGGAAAAGGTGAGGGCAGAATGGAAGTTTCTAGTGTGTACAGTGCAGCCTTGTGATTGGCAGGGAACCTCATTCTCTGAAGATGGTCTGCGTGGCATGGACAGATTACATTATTTTTCTTGCTCCAGAGGAAACGTTCTTCTTGAACTTCAACTTTCCCCAGAGCAGTGGTCCCATGGGTAGAGGGTTTCCTCTGTAATGGGACATCTGTTACCATTTATAAGTATCTAAATGGATGGCAGCCAGACAAACTTTGTGTCAGAATCATGGGATTTATAAGACCATGACCCTCCATTCTATTTTTCTGCTCTAAATGGAAATTGTATTATGATTGCTCCCTTTACAATACTGGGCAAAATAATACAGATTCAAGTCCCTCAAACATGCCACCCAAAACCACAGATTTTCTTTGCTATTCATTTTTCCCTTTTATAAAATTAAAGCAGAGAAGATGGGAAAATATTTTTTCCTCAAATTTGAAGAGTCAAAGAGATGCCCTCTTCAGCTCAAACTGGGACTATGGGGCTGAGAGACACTTTAGTTACCACTATACACTATCATCTTTATTAAAAAGTTAATTTGTTTTAATTAGTTACACATGACAGTAGGACACATTGTTTATAACTTCTCATTCTTCTGCTTGTACATGATGTAGGGTAATACTAGTCATGTAATTATATATGCACCTAGGGTTATAAAGTCTAATTTATTCTACTATCCTTCTTGCCCCTACACCTGCTCTCCTTTTTACTCACCCTGTATAATTCAAAGTACAACAATCATTCCTAGCCCCTTATTGAGAATTAGAATCCACATATCAGAGAAAACATTCAACCCCGTTGTTTTGGGGAGATTGGCTTATTTTGCTTAGCATGATATTCTCTAGTTCACTCAATTTATCAGGAAATACCATAATTTCATTCTTTGTTAAGCTGAGTAATATTCCATCATGTCTCTATACCACAATTTCTTTATCCATTAATCCATTTAAGGGCACCATATATTATTAAGATTTGTGCTATTATAAATATTGATGTGGCTGCATACTGTAGCATGCTGATCTTAAGTCCTTTGGGTATAAACTGCAGATTGGGATAGCTGGGTCAAATGGTGGTTCCATTCAAAGTTTTCTGAGGAATCTCCATACTGCTTTTCATAGTGGTTGCAACAATTTTCAGCCCCACCAGGAAAGTATGAGTGTACCTTTTCCCCACACCCTTGCCAACATTTATTGTTGCTTGTATTCTTGATAATGGCCAGCATCATCATTTAAAAACAGTATTATTTTAACTTTACAAATTCATGGGTACTGTGTGATAATCTGATGCTTATATATAGAATATAATATTCAAATAAGGGTTGTTAACATTTTCACCTCAATCATTTAAAACTTTAAATTAACACAATAATTATACATATTTATGTGCTACAGTATAACATTTCAATACATGTGTACAGTGTGCATTTATCAAATCAGGACAATTGAATTTCTGTTCCTCTCATTTCTCATAATTGGGGTCTTTGAGCTCTTCTCTGATTAGACATAAAACCAATAGGTTATTGCAAAGAAGTTTCCCCTGACACTTCTGTAGAGTACCAGAACTTATTGCTTCTATCTAAATCTGTTATGGTACACATTATCTAAACACCCACTGCTCACCCCCTCAACACTTCCCAGCCTCTAGTAATCACTGTTATACATTTAGATTGACTTTTAAAAAAACACACATATAAAAACATGGAGAATTTGACTTACTTTTCTGAATATAATATTCTCCAATTCCACCCATTTTGCTGTAAATGATAGACTGTCATTCTTTTTAAAAACAATTTAAATATTTATTTTTAGTTGTAGTTGGACACAATATCTTTATTTCATTTATTTACTTTTATGTGGCACTGAGGATTGAACACAAGTTTTCACATACACGAGGCGAGTGCTCTACTGCTGAGTCACAAGTCCAGCCCTTGAATGTGATTCTTCTATGACTGAATAATATTTCATTATAAACAGCTGTGTGTATATAGCACAGTATCTTTATCTATTCCTCCACCAATGGGCATCTGGGTTTATTCCATATCAGCTATTGTGAACAGTGCAGCCATGAACATAGGTGGCAGTTATCTCATTTCCTTTGGAATTATACCCACAAGTGCATCATATAGTAGATCAACTTTTAGTTTCTTGATGAAGCTCCATCTGTTCTCCATATGGCAGTGTTAGTTTGCATTCCCATCAATAATGTATGAGAGTTCCCTCTCATTCATATCCCTGCCAGAATTTGTTTTATTTTTGGTAATAGTGATTCCATCTGGGGTAAGATAGTATATTTTAATTCTTATTGCCATTTTGGCTAAGTAAGTTGAGTGTTGTTTTTTTCTTTTTCATTAATTTGTTGGCCATTTGAATTTATCCATTTAAAAACAGACCAATGGAACAGAAGAGAGTCAGAAATAACCCTGTGTACTTACAGGCAAATCATTCTCAAAAAAGATGCCAAAAACATGTGTTGGAGAAAGGAGAGTGTCTTGGATAAATAATGCTACAAAAAATGGATATTCACAAGGGGGAGATTTAAATTTGAACTCTATTTCTCACTATAAAAATCAGTTTGAAGACTGGGTTTGTAGCTCAATGGTAGAGCACTTCCCTGGCCGGTGCGTGGCCCTGGTTTCCATCCCCAGTAACAAAAAACAACAATAACAACAAATAACAATGAGAACAGAATGGTCAAAAACTCAAATGTAAGACTCAAAACTCTGAAGTCACAAGAAGAAACCAGAAGAAATACCTTGTGACATTGGTATAGGCAATGACATTTTTCATAAGTCCTCAAAAGGACAAGGAATAAAAATAAAAAGAGATGAGTAGGATTAATCAAACTAAGAAGCTTCTGTACAGCAAATTTGCCATAGAGGGAAGAGACACGCTGCAAAATAGGAGAAATATTTTGTGTGACAAAGAGTTACTATGTGGAATATGTAGGAACTTAAAGTACTGAATAACAACAACCATATCAGTAACACCATCAACACAAATTACTTCACAAATAATCCACTGTGATACTGGGGAAGATTTGCTGCTCAGAAGAGCATATCCTGGAGAGAAGGAGACTTAGTTAGACCCAATTGCTCTCAGGCTACCTCTGTGCATTGCTTTGTGTACCAGGGTTACCCATTCAGGGTCACTGTGATTTCTGCTTATCTTCTAGTTAGTGACTTAAGTGAAACACTCTTACAGATTCCCTAAGATGATACTGATGTTGTGAAGTGGAAATGACAAAAGTTCTTCTCTGTGACTGGGATGAAGGTGAGAGTTTGGTTTCTATCTATGGTTAACTACTGCATCCACAAACATGGCTGGTAGGTAGTGGGAGGCCATAACTTCCTCCTCAGGGAGCACATTTATAATGGTACTGTTTTGCAGAGGAAGTTGTTAACTTGTCTCAAAAGTGTTGGAGATTTTCTCTGGGTTTTCTCTGGCATTTCTGATGTCACTGTTGATCCACTCACCTAATTATCCTTAGCAGGCAGGTGTGATTCTGGTTTGAGGCTTGGAGGAGAGGTCTGACCTGCAGCTCAAGATTCAGGTGAAGAGGAGAGAATGAGAAGTGACAGGTTTCAGTTGGTGGCTTGTCAATCAGGCTGTTTGGAGGCATCACTGGTTGAGTTGTGAGCCTTGCCAGAGGTCCCAACCTGACACAGTCTTTTAAGAAAGCATCTCTGCCAATTTTAACCAAGACTGATTTTTGGACTTTTGACTTTGGGAACTTCAAGATAGTAAACTTATTTTAAGATTTAAACGAAGTAGTCAGTGGGGCTGGGGTTTTGGCTCAGTGGTAGACCACTTGTCCAGCATGTGCAGGGCACTTGGTTTGATCCTCAGAACCACATTAAAATAAATAAAATAAAGCCATTGTGTCCAACTACAATTTAAAAAAAGTAGTCTGTAACCTTTAGCCAATTATGTCATATTGCTAGCCTCAGTTTCTTCATCTGCAAAATTAGATCATTTCTCCTTTGCAGTTTTGTGATTATGTTGTGAATTTATGCTTTATTTTCTGATGTCTCTTCATGACATAATGCCTAATCTTTCCTTCTTGCTCTTGTATACATTTTCATGTTGGGCCAGGAGAGCAAGGCAGTAATGCTTTATTTGCTTATTCTGAAGATGTAAATTGAAATGGAGACTTGTATTGCCTAAGTCTGAATCTGTGAATAGATCAATTAAAGGGGGTGGCTCCAAATACGGAGTCAAAAGACCTTGCTAAAGTGCTGCATTCTTACCTCTCTTCTGCAAAGTTATAGTTTAATGGGGAAAAAATAATTGCATCTATGTTTCTAGCACATTTCATGAGTGCTTTGCCTCGTGGATTTACCAGGATTTTAATCTAGTTCAAACGTCTCTTGGTTTTTCAGAAGATCCTCTTTATGGCTTGAGTTAAATATGATTTTATGAGACAAAAACGTTTTGTGCATCTTCTAATATGGTGCCACAGTGAAATAAATTGCACTTTGGGTTTGATTACTGGTGGTTTGAGTTAATGGGAAAAGGTAAGATGAAGAAAAAACACATTGCAAGGTTATGTGACTTTATTAAATTATGTTTACAGGTTTACTTGTCACAATTTTGTAACAAAATGGTTTTTCTGGCATCTGTTTTTTAGTATTTCTTACTGATTAGTGCCTGCAAATTACCTTTTATAGGAATCATGTTCTTGCGGTCATACTGTTGTCTAATAAATCAGAGCTGTCACAGCTCATGTACTTTGCTATTGTTAGGTTTTGCTTGTGTTTTTCTGGCTGGTGCATCTCCTGGTTCTCTCTCTTCCCCAAAATTTTCAAACAATGATGACTCCATTTTTGTGAATGGGAAGGAAATGAAGAGTAAAGTAGAGAGGCTGTGGTTGTGGCTCAGTGGTAGTGCATTTGTGTAGCATGCCTGAGGCACAGAGTTCAGTCCCCAGCCCCACATAAAAATAAACAAATTAAGTAAAGGTATTGTGTCCATCTATAATTAAAAATATAATAAAAAAGAGTAAGATGGACACGATAGTGAACTTCATTCACCAGCAACCTGGAAGGTGTAGGTCACTGTCTTGATGTCTCAAATCCTCTTGCAGATTGAGATTTCAGACACTGAGCTGAGACAGATCAAGCGCTAGAGGATTCTGGTTGCTTCCAACAGAAGGTGAGGAGAACACCACAGTAGGTTACAGTGGTCTGTGCTTAAGGTTCAGATAAATCTGACTTGGAACTCACTCACATTTTAATGTTAACACCTCCTAGAGTAGTTGTGGGGATGCTGTGAGATGACAGATGCACCTGGCATGAGACTTCGCATTGGCTATAGCTGTTTTCCATCCCCATCTCATTCCTGTTCATTTCTGTGTTCCTCTTCCTCAGTCCCCTTGCTAGTGGATGTTGGACATTTTCTCATGCACACATTGCAAAGATTAAGACTGTGAGCACTGGAATGAGGCTTCATGAGTTTAAACCCTGGTTTTCCCACTTAAAACTCTGTGAACTTATGGCTTCCCCTGTCCATTCCTCAATTTATTTGTCTAACTCAAGAATAATAATATTACTGAAACATAGTCCCAATAATTTAATGACATGATGTCAAGTAGACAGAATTGCAAAGATGAACTGCTTGCTCTCTAAGAATCCCATCTCCTGCTTCATCAGTTAAACACTGATCTGATAGTGTGGTGAGGGTACTTCACAGAAATAACTACAAACAACTTATCAATCTTATAGAGAGTACCCTCATGGGCCAGACCAATCAGATAAGCCATTTGATAGCAGAACATTCTCCCTATTCTGTTCTCCACACCATCCAGTGTATGGCCCACAGACTGGGTCTGAGAGTGTCCTTGGCTTCTTCCACTTCATTTACTTAGTTTCTCACTTCCATTGTATGTGACACCAGTGTTGGTGTGCAGTAGTTTGGACACGCTTAAAAGTCATCCTTCAGCCTGGAGACAGGAGAAGCCCTGGACTAGAAGTCCTATCACTACACAGAAACTTGGTGTTCCCTGCAGCAAGGCATTAGGAAGAGCAATTCTTTCTAGTTCATTAACATAACTCAAGAGGGCTTCTTGTACACTCACACTGCCATGATGTACATCAACACTAGCCTTCTGAAGACAGAAATTGGCAGTGATAGAGAAAACTTACACACCTTACTCTTCAGCAAATACTTTTCCCATAAGTCCCAGAAATTGACTCTATTCATTACGTTCATCTTGCCTAACCTCTGGAAATAGGAAAATTTCCTCCTAAATCTGATCAGGGGCTAGAGAAATAGCTCAGCAGTGAGTCTGCACACAGCATGCAGAAGACCCTAAGTTTGATCCCAGCACCAATAAATATTTTAAATATTTATTAAAAAGTTAATTTTAAGCAACTTCCCATTATGGTACCATCAAAAGGGAAAGAAAAGCATTATACTGGATTCCCCATCTGGCCCCAGAAAATGACTCATGGGAGTCAAAGCCAACCTCACAGGTGCTACAGACCCAGGAAGTGGGTCAGGTTCCACCTTCCACCTCCATCTCCCTCCAACACAGGCAGATCTACTCCTGATTTCAAAGAGATTCCCATCAATAAAAAGTTATGAGGCCAAGCCTATTAACAAAGAGCTTGTAGATGCCCTGGTCAGGTCCCTGTTTGTTGCTTACTAATTGTGTGCTCATTGCCAAATCCCAGCACACCTTGGGGCTTCTATTTTCTCTCCTATACAATGCAGATCACCTTTACTCAAGGTCCTTAGGAGGATGGCAGAACACATTGAGTGCAAAATCCTGCCGCTGGGGACAGCACACAGTGGTCACATTGATCATCCCCTAGAGCTGCTGACCCACCATGGGCAGCAGCTCCCTGAGCTGAGTGTGTGAGGGAATGGGTCAAGAGACAATGCCTGAATTCAACCTGGGTTGACCCACTCCTGAGATGTGTGACTTGGACAACTCACAAGTCATCTCTCAGTGACAGTTTCTCTTCTATTACATATGATTCTACTCATGCCAGAATCTAGCTGTGATACTCAGAAAAGGTCAGAAGTCCCAGAATAAGAAGGATCTATTTGTATCAGATTGTATCTCTGCCCTTATCCATACTTAGGACCTGGAGAGCTTAGCTACCACATCTTGATTCATACCAGTAAGTGGCCAGCAAGACTGACATCACTGCTGGACTCACCAAGACCTGAACTGCTCTGGCCTTCTGTGCTTCAGTCACAACTTAGAATTCACCACTGCAAGAAGATGTTGCTTTTAATCTATGGCTATTGAGCAGTGATGGCTCATGAGCTGGTGGGTTAGGAGCCCTGCCTCTCCTCTTAGCACCTCTCATCAAGTGTCCCAGGAAGGTATTCAGAGGCATTTTCAAGCGTTCACACACCCTTTGTACCCCTAACCAACAAGTTCTCTACAATGTACCAAAATATGCTTTCTCTATCCCAGGATAACAGGCTTCTGTGTAAGTCTCTAGCCACAAATGACAGTGGATTTAAAGGAATTCCTCATTGCACCCATCACAACCCCACTGTCAAGATGGTCTAGAAGAAAACATGCTGGTGATTCCTATCACTGCAGCCTCTCAGAACAAAGGTGTCCCTTTGAAGAATGCTACTAACATTTAAAGCCTCCTGGGTCACCTGGGCCTTGGGCAATTGGCTGTGAGAGAGGAAGCTGATTCTGATACCAGTGAGCAGAGGAAATGAGAAAAGTGAGTGGCTGGCACCTAGATAGCCTTCAGCCTCCATCAATGTGTAACTACTATGTCAGGGAGGGAGATCATGGGCAAAAGGGAGAAATGCCTGTCTGGCAACAATTGCTAAGACTCAACCCCATAAGTTACAGCCCAAAGGTGGTCTACTGGGTAGCTCCAAGGGCACTGCCCTCTGTAGGGTCAAGGTCAAGACAGCCCGCTTGTGAGGCTGAATCTCCTGCCTGGAGAAACTCCTTTTCAATTCCAGGTACTGCAATGGAAGCCCTCAGTAAACTGGAGGGCATAGAGGTAGGATGGAAGCAAAATCCTCACAAATCAGGGCCTTGAGGTGTCCTAGAAAACCACAACCCAGGGATATGGAGTGAGGTGAGGACCTGGGATAAGGGTTCAATGCCTTAGCTTCAGAGGTCATTCAAACTCTTCTGCATCTTAGATACTAGATGTGCTGCCATGGAGTTTGTTAAAATAGTTTAAGAGGAAGGGGAATCCCGCAAGGGATACAGGTGTCAAGATCTGCCCCCCATTAATAATTTTCTCCCCACCAGGAAACAGTCTGCAAAGTGGTCAGCTGCCAGGCAGGAACTTAGGAACACATGTGTTTGCAGGTGGAAAGCTGCTCACTGGTAACTCCACTTGAAGGTCTTTCTTTGTTTAAGAAACTGATCTTTAGAAAAGGCCTAGAAGAACCAGCTTCAATCAGTCAAAGTTACACAGCTCCTCTTCTAAGTTACCTAGGGTAAGCTTTGCTCACTCTAACTCATTATAATGCTAAATTCTCAGAACTCAATGAAGTACATCTGCCATTCATTTGGTTTGGTACTGGGAATAGAAGCCAGGGGTGCTTAACCACTGAGCTACATTTTGTGGTACATATTTCTCAGAAAAAAGGAAAGAGAATATAATGCCATCTGTATCATTGTGAGCCCTCCATAAATCAGTTTTGAACATTCTTGCTAATTTGTAGTATAAAAATAGAATGTCCAAACAGAAATGTGTATTAACTTCTATGAAGACAAAGGCTAGTATGTAAAAGGAAACTAACCAGAACATATAAGGGATCACTCCCTACACTAAATGCTAAATAAAGTCATTAATCTCAATTTCTATATTATTGCAAATAAGTAACAATTTACAAAACTGCACCAGTCCTGAGATGACACTTTGAACAATGTTTCCCTGATAGATATCAAGAAAGAACATTTATTAAAAATACACTAATTAACAATTAGAGGTTAAAGCTTTTTTTTCAAGTGTTAAATATGCTCTTTAGTTTTTTGTAAAGACTATACATTTAAGTCTAAAATAAATGTAGCAATATAATTTTCTTCTTAAATATCAGAAGCAGTTTTATCACAATTGATGGCCAGTGAAGATTTTTAATGATACTTGTGCCTTTGATTAATTTAAATGTGAAAAAAACGTTGGGCATTGAAAAAGAAACGCTAACAAGTTCAATAAATCTAATCTGTTTTCTCTCAAGAGTAACATTAGTTGTTAAATCAATCCTATAATTTTTACTTTCCAGCATAAAACATTACTCACTCTAAATGAGTGGAAGAAAAGTCAACATTCATGATCTGATAGAATAGACTGATGATTCCCCACTGATGTTAATCCAGAACTACTTCTGCCCTAACTACTACAGGAGAATAGTTGCTAGTATGTTTCATGTTTTACCCCAAGAAACTGAAAATAAAGTAATTTCAGGTTGAAAACAGAACTGAAATGCCTAAATACCATGATACAGTCCTATAAAAAGTTATAGCTTCAGAAGAAAAACCTGAAAGGTCCTTCTAAATATGACACCATTTATTGAATGAGGTTACAACTTTGTTTACAGCTCTGAAAATTATAGTTAAATAAAATAAAACAATATTAAAAATTGGCAATTTATAGAAAAATAAGAAAGTATTAATTCCAAAAATGAAGTCATATACACAGTACATATTTATATACACTTTACGTAAATAATTGGGCTGTTATTGTAAAAGCCAAAATTCTCACAACTAAAGAAGAGTCCTTGGCTGGAGATGTGGCTCAGTGGTAGATTGTTTGCCTTCCAGGTGAAAGACCTTGGGTTCCATCCTCAACACCACATAAAAATAAATAAATGAAATAAAATATTGTGTCCAACTACAACTAAAAGATAAATACTAAAAAAAAAAAAAGAGTCCTGCTCCTGATATTTGAGCTTTCATAATTAAAGGAATAGTCTTTTTACATGATTTATGTGGAGAAATATAGCACCAGTGAAGGAAACTAATAGATATATGATTAAGTGTTTTATTTATATATGATTTTAAGTTGTAGATAGACTTTTATTTTATTCATTTATTTATATGTAGTACAGGTTATCAAACCAGTGTTTCACACATTCTAGGCAGGAGCTCTGCTACTGAGCCACAACCCCAGCCCATGATTATGTTTTAATAACCACTAACAAAAATCTAAAAAGGAAATGGGTATATCTCTATTATCAAAGAAATAAAGCCAAAAATAGATAACAACAATAATTAGACCTGAATTATTTTCTAATGTTCTACTCATTATACAGATTCTCTGATTCTATCATAGTTTTATCAAAGGCCTGAAATATTTTCTAGCACTTGGCCAGCATCTACCCTTCTACAATAGAGGAAATGGGTATGGTAGAATTCATTTCATTAATTAAATTCATATACCCAGTGATATCAATATTCCTCAAATATGCTACAGACCTGAGAGTACTGATATTGAGTAAAAGGATAGTGTTTAAGAAAAACAGAGTACTTGTGTTGTGACTTAGCAATATAGTGATCACCTAGAACTTGTGAGGTCCTGGGTTTGATCCTCAGCACCACATATAGATAAATAAAGGTATTGTGTCTATCTAGACCTAAAAATATATATATATTTAATTGGTTAACAAGGCAAATTTTAAATCATATATATTTTAACCACAATAAAACATTTAAAGTGGAAAACAAACAACTGAGGTGTGCTAGTGAGGGAGCTGTGAGCTCTCACTGAGGTAGGTTCTCAGTGAGGATGGCAGGTGGCCTGATTTCAATAGGTGTTTTAGGTGGTGCCACATCCTGGGATATCCAGTCTGGTGAGGTGTCCATTTGAGGATTCATTTGGGAGGGATTGGTTGGTGATGGAATGCTGTTCATAAATCCTTGCCTGAAATTTTGAATGAATGAGTGATAATGTCATTAGCTATTTTAATATTGGGTAAAAGGACAACTTGCAACTTTTATTTTTTTTGTCTTTTTTTTCAGCATACAACATTAGGAAGGTCAAAACTATGATAAATGTGGCCTCCTATTCTGAGAGTGTTTTAAAGTGACAGATTCCTGGAAATTAGAAATGACAACTTCCGTTGGGACATGTAAACGTCTATTTAAAATATGAATATAGTTTAGGTACCCATAGAAAAATTCAGTAATATAAATTACATGATGCACTTTTTCTTGAGTTTGCAATTTCAGCTTTTCATTGAGTTTTGTGATATATTTTGAGGATGTGTGTGTCTGTGTGTGTGTGTGTGTATAAGTGTATGTGTGTACACAGGTGTGTGTATATGAAGTGAGGGAGGGAGTCTGACTCCATTCTTTTCTAAATATTTATCTGTTCTCTCAGCACCCTTTGTTGAAAAGGTCCTTTGTCATTGACATGCCCATGCATTCTTGGTGATGCCTTATCACATCATAATATTGGCATACACATAAGGGTTTTCTGCCAAAACTCATTCATGATTTGTTCTTCAGGAAAAGGAGCCATGAAAGCCCCTCTGTGACAGGTTTGCTCTCTCTAGCCTTCCCAGCTCACTATAAAGTGTCCACCTGCAGGTATAGGTACAGCCTATGCTTCCAGAGGCTAGGCTGTCTCTGGGTCTCAGGCCCTGCGGACTCCACTTCCAATGAGTCCTCATGCCCATACCTCTGTGTAGATATGACAGATTAGCAGCTCTGCCTGATGACACTCTAGCTAAAACTTGACCAAGCACATGTCCATCTAGACTGGCCAGAGACCCAGGCACATTGAACCCAAAATGGACTGTTAGTCCCCTCAAGTGCAGATCCAGGTGACTATCACACAGGTTTCTTCGTAGGATGTCATTCAAAGGGGCATAGCAGCACATTCTGTTCTAATCCATCCAGGTAGCAATCAGTTATTAATTGTATGGGTAATGCCCTTGACACTTGGACCTCAATTACTCTACTGAGGGGAGTGGGTTGAGTCTTCTGAGTTGAATCATTTGACGCAGGGGACACATTTGGGTTGGAACAGGGAGAAGTGTGCAACCAATTAACTGGGCCTCTATAGGCTGGATTCCTGTGTGATCCTCCTCAAGACCCTGAAGATTTCATTCCTCCTAGGATGGCACTCCTACCCACACACTCAGGACTCTACGAGAGCTAACTCTGTACCCTGCACCTGCTCATCACTCATTCATCTTTGTGCACAGAAATTTCTGCTAAATTTCTACCAGGATCCACTGCTTGGCAGAAATTCTGCTTTCTCTGCTCATATTTCCCTGCAAAATTTTCAAAGAAATAGAGTGTTATTTCTATGTTTTTTTTTCTTTTTTTTTAATTTTTTATTGTTGGCTGTTCAAAACATTACATAATTCTTGATATATCATATTTCACACTTTGATTCAAGTGGGTTATGAGCTCCCATTTTTACCCCAAATACAGATTGCAGAATCACATCAGTTACACATCCATTGATTTACATATTGCCATACTAGTGTCTGTTGTGTTCTGCTGCCTTTCCTATCCTCTACTATCCCCCCTCCCCTCCCCTCCCCTCCCCTCTTCTCTCTCTGCCCCCTCTACTG
>NW_026005990.1:252577-268406 GCF_001458135.2 Marmota marmota marmota | reverse complement strand
GCCGCTTAGTGCTTGGTGTATGCTCTGATAGGAGCAGGGTCCAAGAAGCAGCCTCCGCAGGCTCCGCAGCCCTGGGCCAGGGCGGTTCCGGGATGGTTCCGGGAGCCGGAATTCGGCCACCCCGCACTCGGTGTTCGCTCCGATAAGATCAGGTTCTAAGAAGCACCCAGGCACTGAACCCTAGCAATCTGTCTGCAAGCTGCAGGCGAATTGCAGCCTGAAATTACCTGTTCTATGGCTGAATGAGCTGCAGTCAGTCGAAAACAGGGATGGTGACGTCAGCTTTCCAACATGGTGGCTGATGGCCTCCTCTGTGGTCTGACCGGTGTGGAGAACCGAGATGGACCGCTTCCTTCCCCCGTCTCGAACCCAGAATTCAGCCCTGAGTACGGTGCTTGCACGGCTGGCAGAAACTGCAGTTCTGTATCCCTGCGTCGCTATCTCCTCGTTTCCCAGTGCGCGCTGCAGACTCTAGTCGCGGGGCGATTTGCTGAATAAGCAGTGTTACCCTCCATGCGACAAACCTCTTGCGTTTGAGTCCCCTTAGCCGATCCTCGTGCGAGGGAAATCCTTCCTCCAGGTTCCGGAGCACCCCACTATTGCTGGAAATTCCTAACAAGATATCCTTTAGCCGTCCTGACTTGTCATACTCCCACACAGTGAAGCAGCACACGGGGGCAATGCACTCCCCTCGCTGCCATCTTAATGCTTCGGGTAGTTTTTATATAACTCCAAAATACAAAGAATTTTGATCTGGACATCAAGAAGCTGTGAACTTACCATGGAAAATGACATTCTAGATTTCATCCATTTCCAAATAAAATTTCATTCCTTGGAAGCATTGGTAATGATAGTTAACAAAATAAAAATATAGAAATAAAGAAAAAAAATGAATTGAACATAAAAATACTCTTTTTTTTCCAAAATCTAATATATTCTTAAGATATCTGCTAAAATAAGAAGATAAAAATTGAATACAGATATCAACATTTTACATATAGAAGTAAAATCTCATAAATGCATTGTAGAATATTTTTAAGTTTGGATCTGTAAATGTATTCCATTGATTTCTAGGTACACAATCACTTACACTATTTTTTTTGTCAGACCTTTTAAAATGTTACTCAGCATCACCTTCACTGTGGGTTGACACAAAATAGGATCCAGTCACCTATGTAAAACAGTGATATAATTCTCAATATAACATATTGTACTTCTTAAAATTTTAACTAAACTAAGTATCAAAAAGCATGAAAATTTAGAAGCAATGTACCTAGCTCTGGTGACCTGTTTATATCACCCCCACTCTGTCCCCAAAGTCAAGTTCTTTTTTTGGCCAGGGGTGAATGGATATTTGACTCCCCAGGGGCAGTTTCTGCTGTTACTTATAGCTGATCTTCAGCAGAAATTTTTAAAAGGCTGATTTTTTTCTTATACTTTACTTTGAAATTTAAATAATTTTGCTTTTTGCCAAAAAGGAGAGTGGGGGTGAAATTTCCCATCTGAAAAAAAGAAAAGATTCAGGAAATGAAGTTTCACAACAAATTGGGCCACCTGTCCTGATTTATAGCTTAGAAACACTGTTCCACAAGGGATATCACACAGCTGAAATACCCAAGTGTTTACTTCTTCATGATTATTTAGTATAATTTTCTTTTTTAATTTAAAAGTAGTTTTCCTCCAAGTGAAAAGAAATACAATTTCAAAAAGAAAATATTAAAAAAAGAATTTAAAAATCCATAATTTTGTTAATCCAAAGTGACTATTTTTATCCTATTGTGCTATAAGCATACACATATTTTAAAGTGTAAAACATTTAAGTGCATAAAGTGATCTTCAAACATTTATTTTTAATAAAATAATCATATGATCAGTTTATTATTTTTAATAAAATAAGCATATGATCAGCTTAAGGAATAAAAACTACTAATAATGTTGAAAATAAGAACTGTGATTATAAATAACCCCACATCCAGCATTCTTGAAGCCACTATTTGTTTTTAACAAAGGTAAGGCATGCATAAAGTTTAATGAATAACTTGTCAAAATTATAAAGTTGGTCTGATTCACAATGGCAATGGGATATTTTAATATATTTCAGTAAATAAAAAAGACAACATTTGTTAGCATACAAATTACTTGAACATAGTCAATAAAATATTACTAAAAAATGTACAGAAATCCTGCTTGAGGAGAGATTTTCCAATATTTTTAATCAAAGAATAAAATAGAACTAAAAATAAGAATAATGAGCATATTAAGCTGTGAGCAATAGTAAAACACCAAGAGTCTTCCATCCAGTCTTCTCAAAGAGAAGCAGTTGCAGTCACTATACATAGTAGGCAGTGCTCTACCACTTAGCTACACCCCTATTCCCTCATCTAGTTGCTTTTTGTTGGCATCACTGTAGTTGTCATACAATTATAAACAGAGTACCTGCACTGAAAACACAGATACCCACTATAGAAATCAGACCTTATATCAATTTAACCTATAGGGGGAAGCCAGAGAGTATTTTCTGGAATTATTGGCTAAATTGGCTACCTGAAAGACAGATTAGGGTTTGTGGGAAAATTCTAACTGAGGGATATTTCATGTGGAACTGGTACAAAAATGAACTGGTACAAAACTTCACCTTTTAGATGAAAAAAAAAAAACCCTTTATTTATTTGTTTTTATGTGGTGCTGAGGATTGAACCCAGTGCCTCTCATGTACAAGGCAAGGGCTCTACCACTGAGTGAAAATCCCAGCCCCAAACCAACTGGTAACTGGTTTTGATGATGGTTTTGATTGGCAAGACTACCAAGCAGAATAATGTGCTGGTAGCAATTGTTCACATTTAAATTATTTTTTTAGCTGACACACATAAAAAAATTGTTTATGGGGAACCTCATGACTTTTCAATACATGTCTACAATGCCATAAATTTAAGTTGAGTACTCCTAGTCTAATTCAAACTTAAGATTGGGAGCCATCTCATCACAAAGTTATAAAAAGTTAATTTGTTTTACTATAAATTACTGCAATTTCTAAACTTGTTTGGAATTCCTGCCTGTGCCTTGGACTCACCCATGCCTGGTTTTCCCTGACCAGATAAAAAGTGTCTCTAAAATCTTAGTAGCACCTCATAAATTCTGGCTCCCCCTGAAATATCAGAAGTGCCTCATAAATTCTGATGTTTGGATCTAACTTTTATTCTACCTTTAAATATTAAGCCATGTTGGGCTGGGGATGTGGCTCTCAAGCAGTAGCGCGCTTGCCTGGCATGGTGTGGCCGGGTTCGGTCCTCAGCACCACATACAAACAAAGATGTTGTGTCTGCCGAAAACTAAAAATTAAATATTAAAAAAATCCTCTCCCTCTCTCTCTCTCTCTCTCTCTCTCTCTCTCTCTCTCTCTCCTTAAAAAATTAAAAAAAATTAAGCCATGTAGATCATTAACTTACTACCTGCCTTTGTATTATACTTGTCAAAATCCTGTTATCTATCAGTTCTCAAGACACCCCACTTTGCAACTTTTTGTGTTTTAAAACCTTGTTCCTGGAGAGCTGGGGTGCTGAGCTCTAGCCTGGTTTAGGAGAGACAGCCACTGATCAGCTCTTTTTTGTGTACACAATGCAAGCTTGCTTTAATTTGATTTAAAATTTGAATTGGTGGTCTTTTCTTTGTGTCAGGGTTCAACACTAGACACAATTTTCTTAGGCATACTCGGTTCTGAGAAACAGATCAAAGCCACATATCATATTCCAAAAATTTAAATAGAATTATACTGTTCACACCATTAGCATTTGTTTTCCTCAAACAATGTATTCAAAATTAATTCTGTAGCTTCAGTTAGCTCAAATGAATTTGTTTTAACTACTCTATAGTATTCCAATATATACTTCTGAAAATTAGTTTTAGATTCTCAAATCAGAAGAAATTTAAGTTCTTTCCAATTTCGTGCCACTACAATCTAAGCTACAATGAATTGGCTTTTCAGGTTTGTTTTGTATGCAAAAGCCTCTCTAAAGCTCATATCTGGATAAGAAATAACTGGGTCCTCTCCAGCTTTATGAGATGAAGCTACATAGGTTCTCACAGTAGTTATACTAATGAATAGTCCCACCAATTTACTCAGTTTTTGCCAACCTGGTGGGGGAAAATAGCTTTTCATTATGATTTTTCATACATTGTCTTGATATTAATAAGGCTGAGTGTCTTTTATGTTTATTAGATGTGAATTATCTCCACCCCTGCTAATTATTCTATCATAACATCTAATTAATTTTAGGAGTCTTGGTGTTATTCTGCAAGTCTTTTCACTTAGTTTATCATTTCCTTTGATGTACATAAGGTTTTCAATGAGTCAAATTTATTAGATTTTTTTTTTGTTTCCTCAACAATATCTATGGAGCAATTAATCACAAGCATGTGGTTTTACAGAAGGAAGCCAGGGTGGAAAGTAGGCAAATAAGTTTCACCATATCACAAGTATGCTTGGAAAGATAAACAAGGCAAAGAAAATGAACACACATTACACAGGATATGGAGAAAAGGGCTCCCAAGAATATTTTGATGAATTAATGTTTTAAATGAAGTGAGGATGAGTGTTTCTTCTGCTTTCAAAAAATTCTTCCTCACTCCAAGGTCATGAAAATAGCCTATGATGTTGTCTTCAAAAACTTCTGCATAGCATAATGCTATTGAATCTCCTCCTGCAAATGTCTGTGTATGGTTCAAGGGAGAAATCTAATATTTTCCCATTTTGAAATCAATGATCTGAGCTCCACTGACTCACAAGACCATCATTTTCCTACTTACCTGCAAGAGCAACTTCAGTGTATAACAAATTTCCACATGTGCATATATGTATTTTGTGACTGCCTTGTATGGTGTCTCAACTTTATATCACCTGGTGAGATATTTTTTCTATCCTCAACACTATATTTTATGTTTGCCTATGTTGACATTTATAACTAATGTTCAACATTATTAGCAACTAGGTAAATGCAAAAGAAAATCGTTCATTTTCCTACTGAAGAATATTGCACCAACCCCCAATCACCTGCCTTTATTTATTTATTTATTTTTGTTAATGCAAATAATATTGATAAAGCAATACTTGCATGTAGGTTGGCACACCCTTTCCCCAGGGCATCTCTCCAAGGATGGAGCTGCCTTCCAAGAAGGTGTGTGACTGCACAACTTGGTGTGATGATGCCAAATTTCTTTAAAATGGTTCTGAAACTCCAACTTTTCTGGTTATGCTTACCTGCATCCATGTTGATGCCAGTTACTATCAATTCCCTAAATGTGGCAAATGGAGTGAAAATTAAGTGGTGTCTCATGGTGAATTAAGAAATAATACAGACTGTAGATGAGAGGAGTTTCTATTTAATACCACATGGAGAGGACTGAACTCTTCTAGAAGACATACTGAAAACACTGTCTTAAATTTAGAAATTAGAACTGAGATATTTATTACATGGATATATATTAACACATTTGATTCAACAGAAAAGAAAGTCAGACTTTTTATGACAAAAGATAATATTTTAACTATTTATTTTGAAAGTGAAAGCCAGCTTTTACCAACTAGGTTACATGGGGGGGGATCTACTAATGGAACAAGGTAAATTGTACACCAAGGTTTTAGTGAAACACAAACATACACATAACACACACTACACACAGAGAAGAGTATAAACATTAATTATATTATGTTTGCAAAATAACATGAAATTAATAATTCCATTTCTTATTCAGGTGAAAGATAAACAGGAATACTTATTTTTGTGTTTTGTGTTTTTATTTTTTAAATCTTTTTAGCGCTAATAATGCCTTTTTCATATACATTCCCAAAACCTTAAAGAATATAAATGGCTCTAACAAGAGGATAATGAATTCTTTCATAAGTTAGGTGGCTTCTAATTATTTTGTTCTTAAAAAAATTCAACAAGGCTTGATTGAGTTGTCACCAGAAGATCATTAAACAGTAGTTTTTGTGATAACCAGTGATTTTTGGTTCACTGAATAGATTGAGCTTTTTAATAACAGAAATTGTGTATGTGAACAAACACTGCAACTGATCTTGCAATTTGACTCAAAGGCAAAGACTGCTGGACAGAAGAACATCACCCAAAGGCATGATCTAGAGTGGGCAAAATGGACTGGAAATACAGTTCAGAGAAAAATGGACAATGTAAAATTCCCAGTTATCAATGTTTTTTAAGTAGATTCTGAGGGCAGATAGCTCATTTGTTACCATTAGATACACTAGAAATGAGTAGAAAGGATTGCTTTATAACATAAATATATGAAACATACCATAAAATTGTATCTTTGAGACTGTTCACATATTTGGAAAACACATCTAGAACATAAGAATGTGCAAGGTCCTGACACAGCTTCCCTCAGATTTCTCTGGAAGTACTGAGCTTGGTGTGTGCAGCCTGCTGGGGTAGGCCCTGGCTGGTAAGGCTGCATTTTCAACAGGAACAACATTTCCACTTGGGTTTCATGTTTATCTGGAGGAGCCCGAGGCCTGGGGATACAACAGAGAGTTTTCATCTCCATTATATTATTTACCACATTCCCACATCTGTTACTGATAATGAGTAGTTTTCAGCAATAGTACATAATAAAAGACATAGAGACAAAGCCACACATCTGCAGACATCTATCTGATCCTTTACAAAGGCAACAAAACATACACTGGAGAAAAGACAGAATTTTTAAACAAATGGTTATCCATATGTAGAAGAATAAAACAGGACCCTTATCTCTCATCATGCACAAAAATCAACTCACAATCAATCAAAGGCCTAAGAATTAGACCAGAAATTAGGCAACTCCTAAAAGAAAACATAAGGTAAATACTCCAATTTTTAGGCAAAAGACTTTCTCAATAGGACCTCTAAAGCTCAGGAAATAATAGAGTTAATACATGGAATGGCATTAAGCTAAAAAGCTTTGGCACACCAAGTGAAAAAATAAAGAAAGTGAAGAGAAAACCTTCAAAATGGGAGAAAATATGCTAGCTACCCTAGCAGATTTCTGACAGAGGATTAATATCAAGAATATATAAAGAACTAAAAAAATTAACACTAAAAAATCAAATAACCCAATTAATAAATGGGCAAATGAATCAAAGAGGCATTTCTGAAAAGAAGAAACAAAAATGACCAACAAACATGTGAAAAAATGTTCAACACTATTAGCAACTAGGGAAATGCAAATCAACTCCACTGAGGATAGAGAAGGAGAAGGATGATGGGAGATAAAAGAGGAATCATGACCTGAAATTGAATTCCATGCATGTGTAAATTCATCAGGATGAATCCAACTACTATTTAAAACCATAAAGTTCTAATAAAGAAAAGGAAAAAGGAAAACCAAAAAATTTCACCAATATTTCATTGCACACCAATCACAATGGTAGTTATCAAGACCACAAATAATAACAAATTGTAGAGAAAATATAGAGAAAAATTTAAAAAATTTACACTGTTGGTGTAATTGCAAATTAGTACAAGTATAAAAATCTGTATTGAGGCACTCCTCAAAAGACTAGGCATGGAACCACCATATGACCCTGCTATACAACTCTTCAATATGGATGACAGAATTAAAATCATGTTACTACAGCAATACATGCATACACATATTAATAGCAGCACAATACATAATAACTGAGCTATGGAACCAGCCTAGGTGTCCATCAAAGATGAATGGATAAAGAAAATGTGGTATTTATACAGGATTATTATATCCTTTTTGGTACCAGGAATTGAACTCAGGGGCACTTAATGCTGAGCAAGATTCCCAGCTTTTTATTTTAATATTTTGCTAGAGGCAGGGTCTTGCAGAGTTGCTTAGAGCCTCGATAAGTTGCTAAGACTGGGTTTGAATGTGTGATTCTCCTGCCTCAGCCCCCCAAGTTACTGGGACTACAGGCATGCACCACATTGCTAGGCTATATACAATTGTAATATACATTTTTATTTATGCAGCCAAAAAGAAAAAAGAAATAATGTCATTTGCATTAAAATGGATGGAATTAGGGATAATCATTTTAAGTTAACTAAGTCAAACTTAGAAGGTCAAAGGTCATATGTTTTCTCTGATACACAGAAAGCTAGAGAGGAAAAAAGAAAAGAAAGGTGGGAGTGGATCATATGAAAATCAAAGTGAGATCTATAAAGGAAAGAAACCAAGGGATGGGAAGTGTGGAGGTAGGGGGGAAGAGCTGCAAAATGATACTGTCCAAAAGATATTGTTATATTATGTGCATGTGCAAATATGAAACAACAAATCCCAACATTATGTACAAATATAATGTTCCAATAAAAAATGTGGGGAAAAATAATGTGTGGCCTGCAAATAGTGGCTTAAATATTTGAATAAAAATAAATGAGAGAATAATAACATCACAAAATAGCTACCATTCAACATATACATTCTCATTTAATATCTAACACTTTCCTATGAAGCAGGTAACTTCAAGGACTCTTAGCAGTGAGGATGCAGATGTTTACACGGCTAAGCATTGCCACAGGTACAGGTCACAGCACTTCAGGCAGAGCCACTCAGTATATGTCTGCTTGGCTTTCTCATCTTCAAACAGGGATAAGAAAACATACTTAATAATTACTCATCAAACAAGTTTTCTTTATAAAAGTAAATAAAATTATAAACAGTTGATAAGAAATGGAAAGTCACATTAAGTCATAAATTTGGATATAAGTGCTCTCACACATACAAACACTAGGAATAAGACTCTTTTTATAAAACACTCTCAAACATACAATGAGCTTTGCTGTTCCTCTCAGCAACTTGAGAGTCTACTGTCCACCACAGAGGTGAAAAAGCACATGTGATTCAGCTCATATAAATTTTTGAATCTGCAGTGGATGGCCAAGTACAAGCAAGACACCCAGGTCTCCCTCAGTCTGCAAAGGCCACACCAACTGCACCCTGCAGATGGATACAGCCTGTCACTTAACTTACTTCTTGGGGGGCTTCATTTTTTCACCTTTTCTTCAGTGTATTCATCCAATATACTCAAATGACATCCTAATGCCAACAAAGTCCTGGAAAACAAAAGCAAACATGAGCTACAGGTGACTTCCCTGTGTCCAGGCAACGAAACCTAATGGCTGTGAAGGGGATAGTGATCCAACCTCAAAGCACAGCATAATTCAGTTGTTTTAAAGCTAAACAAAACTTGTTTATTTATTTATTTTTTAATTTTTAATAAAGTATTTTTTTTTTTACTTTTGAATAAAGTAAATATTGAAATGGCACAAAAAGTAATGACTGGAAAGTTAAATCACCCCCCCCCCATCCTTCTGTTTAGTTAGTGCCTTTTCGTTTTCCAGAGGCACCAACTGCTGCTCATTCTTGTTCAATGTTGAACCCAGGTGCAAAGAAAAGACTACCAACTCCATTTTTAAATCAAACTAAAGCAAGCTTCTATTTGTGTACACAAAGAGAGCTGATCAGCAACTGTCTCTCCCAACTTGGGTTAGAAATCAGCATTCCAGTTTCAGGAAAGAGGTTTTATAGCACAAAAAGTTTCAAAGGGGGATGTCTTGAGAACATACAGCTAACAGGATTTTGACAAGTATAATCAAAAAGCAGATAGCAGGTTAGTGATCTACGTGGCTCAACATTTCACATTAGGAAATAAATTCAGATCCCAACATCAAATTTTATGAGGCACCACTAAGTTTTCAGAAAGGGTTGTTACCTGGTCAGGAAAAGCCAGGCATGGGTGAGTCCAAGGCATGGGCAGGCATTCCAACCAAGTCTACAACATCAAAATATGGCCAGGCCAAATACAAAACCTATTATTTACAGAAACCAGAAATGTCCTCTTTATAATGTTTGATGAAATGGCTCCTGAACTTAGGAGGGAATTAGGCTGGGTTTATCAACATCTACCTTGGATCTGCACATACTAAAGAAAAATGTGTGTGTGTGTGTGTGTGTGTGCACATGTGTGCCATTGGTGGTGTTTCTGTCTTTCCCACAAATGAGAGTATACAAGAGGTATTTCTCTATAATTTCCTCTTTTGATTTGATGATACAACATTAAGATTACTATCCTTTCACATAAAGCTGGTTTGTGTTTTTTAACCTCCCTAAAGTATTCCATAAAGTGGAAATGTCAAAATGTTTTTTTTTTTCCTCTCTGTAAGAGCTTTTTATTTAAAAGCAAAGCTGAACTGTAACAGAATTTAAAATATTTGTAAATAGGGTCACAAAATGGTTCCAAAATGTTTGTAGTTTAATTATATACTTATACAGGTAAAGTCACATGTAAAATCTTACAGTAATATATAAAATTATTCCATGATTAAAATTAGCCCAAATCTAATAATAATAAGCTATGTTAGTAGATCTCTTTTCCTCTTATCTTAATGTTATTTCCAATACAGTTCCCCTTACTAAATGGAATATAAAAAATAAATTTACAAAAATTTATAAGTAATGACTAAACCTCTGCAAACAAAATGTTTAAATTTACAAAAAAATTCTGGGAGAAAAAAAGCACTAAAATACTAATATTAAAAATTACCATTATTTTACATGTATATTCTACCATGTGTTCATGATTCTGTTACTAAAAAAAAACTCTCTCAAGGAATTTTTCAGAGTTCATCTACTGGGTAAATGTCCTTGAGACCAAATGGTAATTCATCTCCTTAATATGTGGCTTACATAAACTTAATTAAACTTAATACACTTTCATATTTATCTTTTGTCTGACAAAAGTTTATTCTGCCAGAGAGAAAACAAATCTGGAATTAAAGCATTTGGAGATGCTTACTAGCACTTACCAAGTTCTTTCCTGCCACATTTCTATTTTTTCTCAAGATTTTCTATCTTGAACACACACATAATAATAACTCCTATCTTTTCAGATAACAAGTGGGTTATTTTGTGTAAAAGGAATTTTTAAACAAATCTTCCCAGTATGAGACCATTTTTATAGTTTCAGTCTATCTGCAATTACTTAAAGGGAAATCAAAAATCATCTCTCATTACTAAATATAACACAGAACAAGCCCTAGCTAAGAGAGTATCTTATTTTGGTTGACTTTCAACAATTAGAGTCAGGTTATTCTCATAAGTGATTAACTATTAAAATTACTTTTTCAAATGTGAATTTTTTTCCTTAGGGAAAGGGAAATGGAAGACACAAGACGGTGAACAGAGTACATAAAGCTGTGCATTCAGTACATGATTTTGGTCACTTTTTCACAACATGGTGGTTAATTTCTTATATATTTTACTAAGCCTATATAATAAAAGACAGTGCTAAACCTATATATGAAAGCAAATTTGATAAAACATTCATCTTCAAGTCTCATAAATATATGCAATTCTAATTATAAAGTCTCTACAATACATTTGCACATTTTCAAAGACTAACCTAATACACAAACTCATGGAAGTCTCCTGCTATTCAGTTAATTTTGCCTAGATCTGCCATTATCTTCATAAATATTCAATGAAGCCACAAACAAAGGTACTTGAACTTTTGGAATCTATCCAAGTTTTAAAGGAAAAAAAATGATCAGCAGAAATTCCATAAAACAGAAAGGAAAACAATCCCTTACTTTCTTTTTTTTTTTTTTTTTTTTTTTTTTTGTGTGTGTGTGTCAATTGTTTGAAAAACACTAGAAGCAGACATGAGGTTTTCTATATATTGTCCAGGAACTTGGTTTTCTGATTTTAGCTTCAGATTTTCTTCTTTAACTGCAGCTACTCTTGCAGAGAGATCTTCAAGTGTGTGTTGGAATTCCAACACTTGATTAATAAAGTCGTGTTTTTTCTTTCAGTTCCATCTGATTTTCAGCATCAACTGCATCCATGTTTTCTTTTCATTGTCTTCATGGTGATCTTCAGTCTTCAGCTATTTTAAACAATGCTTCTATGAATGATCTCTTACACTGAATACATAAACCATGCCCCTCTACCTGTGTACCTATATACCTATCTAAATATCATATATATAGAAGTCAACTTATCCATCTGGACATATATCTGCATGGATGGATCCATATCAGTGGAGAGATTGATAGAGGAATAGATTCACACATCTCACTTATTTTTTTAGTAATTTTTTTTAGTTGTAGATGGACACAATATCTTTCTTTACTTACGGTTGTGTGGTGCTGATGATTGAACCCAGTGCCTTTCACATGCAAGGTTGGTGCTCTAACACCGAGCTACAGCCCTAGCCCCCAAATGTATTTTCCAAATAAAAAATGTATCATTTAAAAGGGGACTGAAAACAGAAAAGAAGTAGGGATTAAAATGTGATTAGAAGCAATGAGTGAGGGAAGAAGAGAGTCCAACAAACTCCTAGACACAGATTTGTTCTGCGGCATTAGAAAGCAGAACAGAGGGAAACTCAAAGAAGCCTGAGATGGAAAAGAATAAAAAAAATCAATGTTTTGAAAATATTTGCAATATGTGAGCAAGAAGTCATCTGGAGAAATGTGTGGAAAACACCATGATAGAACTCATATCAGAACTCTGCTTTTGAGCCCCTGGTGTGGACACCAGGTGCTAATGATGCATTAATGTAGATTCATCAGTGTAACAAAGGCACCTCTGTGGATGATGGGGCCTTGCCTGGCATGGGGGAACCCCTACCCTCCTCCCCACTTCTTCTGGAAAACTAAAGCTGCTCTAAAAAATTAAAGTCATAAAAATAATCATGGTAACTGCTTGCATGAAGCTTCGAGTCTCACAGGAAAGGCAAATATTAAATAACTTTGTCAAGAAAAAAATATGTATTGAAATTAGAGATACAAAAATTTTGTAAGGTGTTGTAAGAGAGGACAAGTAGGGGTGGGAAAATCCCTACCAAATTGGAAACAGTGTAAGCAGGGAAGAGGCTGCTTGAACATTATGCAGATAACTTTCTAGTGAAGGAAAAGAGAACAGACAAGGCAGCAAAAAGTGAACTCGCTGGAGGAGGTCAAGGAGGTTGGAAGACAGAGAACAAGGGAGGGAAAGGCACAAAGATAAAACAGCCTGCAGATCCTGTGACAATATGGGGTTCAAGAGCAATGAGGAGCCACTGAAGGGCTTTAAGAACACTGTTTGGGGGGGCACATATGTGTATGTGTAAATGTGTGATTCCATGTGCAGAATGTAGAGAGAGGTTGTGAGGACCAGTTAGGAGACTATGAGTAGTCTGGATGATAGTTGGTGACAGCCTACATGGGGGTAGTGGGGAGAGGGGGACAGATTGGAGCTATAATTGGAGGGACTAACAATGGGCTGGACACAGGGTTAAGAAAAAAGGAGGTGTCCAGAATTACTCAGGGTTTCTGGCTGTGCAGCCAGATAAATGGCCCAGGAGCTAAGTTGATAAAGATCCTTCAGGTGACACTGCTTCATCACACACTGAGGAACACGTCACCTGCAGGCTGGGATGCACATCCCTTCCCTGAAAGCAGGTGTCTTGTTAAGGATCAATACTGGGGCACTTTGAGCAACTCTATGGTAATTAAATTATGGCATGATGAGAATGCCTGCAGAGAGTTAGCTCAAGAAGAAAGACCCCATTATAAACATAATGATTCACAATATTCAGGACTGGAAATATTGCTGCCAGCAAGAGACCAAAAAAATAAAATGTACACAAGAGGGAGCAGAGCAGAGGGAGGACTACCTGCTCCTATAGACAGCAATGACGATTTGCCCTTACCTTCTGTCTCTCCCCCTCTGCATCACTGTTCTCCATTGTCCTATGTCCTCATTCCTCCCTCTCCTATCTCCACATATGTACCAAGGTACAAATGGTGCTCAAGGAAAAATACTCAGCCAGGAGAAAATCACTGACTATGTGTTAAATTATGAAGAAATTATTCTACAAAAGTATGTTGTGTGTTGGTTAAACACCATTGTAATACTAATTTCTGAACCATGACTTATTTATTCAGAAATTAAGACCTGGAAAATTTAAACAATATTGTATCAACTGAACAGGAAACCAGATACTAGAACTTGAGCCAGGTGGTCCACTGAGGGACACCAGGCTACACACTCTAGTGACCTATGCTATTCCCAAGGAGATATCAAAACTTCATGTTCTACAATATGAAAATGACAGTTTGGGTCTAAAGTAAGTCATCTGCTAATGATTTACATAGGAGAAAGCCACAGAAAGAGTACAACATTACATTTACTTTAAATCACTGCTTCATCTCAAACAAGGGTTTATGAATTCTCAGGATACAGTGAAAAAAGTTGTTAATCCCTCTGAGATATACTGTAAAGCTAGCAAGCAGAAACCCCAGATGGTTGCCCTGCTTACATAGGTGGTATCTAAAGCTTCAACAAAATGCTGTCACTGAGCCCTCACATCATGACACGAAATAGATATACTATTATCACCACTGAACAAGGAGAACAAAGTGTAGGATCAGTGAAGCTGAGTTACTTCAGAAAGATCACCTTGGTGGAGGTAGTCCTTGACCCCAGGACACCCAGTGCCAGTGACTGTTCTCTCATCTACTCTGCTGGGGCCCTTGCAAACTCAGTACATCAACAAAAACAACAAAAACAAGAAAAACAGAAAACACGCTACTTCCTCTGCATAGTGGAAGTGAACACAGTGTAAATTTGGGAGAAAGAGGCGCTTTACCCCTCTAATTTGATTTTTAAAGAAACTAGTAAAATCAGTTTATCACAAAACCATATATATAAACATTAATTACCTATAAGAAACATCTGCAAAGAAATGCTAAGAATTATTGCATGAAAAGTTGGTGTTAGTATTCAGTATAGGGAAGGACTCCACAGTTTATGCAGCTACTGATTAATCAAACTGTCCACCAGTAGCTCTCAGCCATGAGAGTGGATTATTCACAGTGGACAGGGCTCAGCATATTACATGCAAATATGATGTATACACTCCAGGGCTTACTCTTTTATCCTAGCTGTTGATCACTAAAATGACAGGGATGTAGCTCAGATTTAACCAAATTATGTTGTAAAAGATGAAGAAATTATGAGCTTCTATGAATTATTAAGCATAATGAACAAATTTCTATGACCCAAGGAAAGGTAGGACATGCTACATACAAAATCCCAGTGTTGAGACACAGGAACTCTTCATACAGGCATACCTGTCATGTGTCATCATTATTAGAATCATAAGTTACTTGATTGGTATGTATTCCTCCTTCTTTTAAGTTACTAGTAGAAACTGGGGACACCTTTAATCCCAGCTACCCAGAGGCTGAAGCACGAAGATCACAAGTTCAAGACCAAATGTAAAGAGAATTTGTCTCAAAAAAATTGAAGGGTTGTGGGAGTAGGTCAATGGCAGAGTGCCTCTGGATAAAACCCCCAGAAAGCAAAACAAAACAAAACAAATACAAACAAACTGCTAGAACACAGACACAGTCTGTGCCTAATTTGTTTATTTCCCAAATTCTAGAACCTAAAACACAGTTTAAGTTTTATGTTCTGGGTTCTTGGTAAAATGGCTTCAGTGAAAATAACTCCTTATCCTTAGCAACACATAAACCAAAAGAACAAACAAAAATGTACATGATAAGTGACCTATTTGAACAAAGCCAGTTCTACAAGGTATCAAGAATGAAAGGGGCCACAAAAAAAGTCTCAGACTTTTAAAAATTGTTTTCTGACCTTTTTACATAAATTTGAAAATATATTCATTTATTCTACCCAGCCAAAGTTTTACCTTTGCAAAGGGAGATGGCAAATTCAAGAGATCAACTGGTAGAAAGCCAGTGAACAGCAAAGTTACCTTTGCGAGATGATTAAAAAAAAAAAAAAAAAAAAAAAAAAAAAA
>NW_026005990.1:246917-251303 GCF_001458135.2 Marmota marmota marmota | reverse complement strand
AAAAAAAAAAAAAAAAAAAAAAAAAAAAAAAAAAAAAAACATCAGAGCTTTTCCCAAAGGAAAAGACTACAGTTCAGATAGGCAGTCTCAGCGAACTCTCTGAAAAAGGATGCTGTGTCTCAATATGCCTAGACACAGGAAAGCCTGACTCTACCCTTTGTAGCTACAGACAGTACACACTTGTGAAAAGTGTGAAGAAAAAATGACACGTATTTAACCCTTTTAACTCAGCACACTTTAAAAGGTCAGATCAGTACTTCTCAAACAACCCATGATAAGGGACTAATTTTAAATTTCCAGTTTCATCATGGTAAGCATCTTTAATAAAATATAATAAAACTTCTAGAAAATTAACATTTCAAAATGAAGACATAAAGGATACATACCCACCATTTCAAGTTATTAGCTTAACAGACATTAAATTTCTCCCTTAAACAGGTACAACATGTTTAATCCTTTACTCTTTTTTTAAAGAGAGAGAGAGAGAGAGAGAGAGAGAGAGAGAGAGAGAGAGAGAGAGAGTTTTAATATTTATATTTTAGTTTTCGGCGGACACAACATCTTTGTTTGGTGCTGAGGATAGAACCCGGGCCGCATGCATGCCAGGCGAGCGCGCTACTGCTTGAGCCACATCCCCATCCCCTAATCCTTTACTCTTAATATCTTTACTCAATTTGTCACAGACCAGAAATCAGTTTTGAATGGCCTGGTTCTTGGTCCCTGGCTCACACTCTAAATAGCACTGCATTGGATCACAAAATTCTCATGTTCTGTAACATACATCAATACCTATACCTTTTGGGAAATGCTAATGTAGAGCAAAAAGACAGAACATATCAGGGTTAGAGTAAAATTCCCAACAAATATACATCCAATCTACCTACACATTAATGGAAGGTTCTAGCTGGAATTCAGCTAACTTCATAGCTGAATTAACACAAATAATTTTTTTTTTACTTTTTAGGTGAATCAGATTGATAAATGAGACAAATTGAAGTTTTAATTGTGTGCCTGTTCAGGCAGCTTTGAAAATTAACTCCACCAGACATCGGTGCTCTCTCTTACTGTCATCTCTAACCTGGGACATGACAGGAAATAAAATACTCTCAGGCATCAGACAAGCAATGGCGCTTAAATGGGTGGCAAGTGGATACCCAGAGCAAGAAGCAGCACTCAGGGCTGTGCCAAGGAAAGCTGCCTCCGGATCCCTGGCCTAGGTCAGATCAAGGCTACCACCCTGCTCTCTAACCCCATCCATGCGTCAAGCCCCTGTGGGCCTCTGCCATGCATATTCTTCTGCTGATGCCCTCACTGCTGCTCACTCCACTCCTTCCAGCATTTGTTCAGCCTTATCTCAGCCTTATCTTCACAATCTTAGGTAAAGTGTTGTAGTTTTAAAGCTGACTTTTGTCTCTCTTTTTAGATATCATTTTATAAAGTTCACATATATTGTTTTTGACTCTGTATAAATGCTAGTAGCACAATATGACATACATCTGGAATATTAATTAAGAAAAGGCTGAGAGCCCTTAACATTTTTTTTCATGTGTTAAGTGGCAAAATGTTTTATAATATTTAACCTTTAAGTAGATTAGGCTCTCTTTACTTTTTAAATTTAGTGTAAAAGGTAACATACGATTTGGTTACAAAACATTAAATAATATAAATAAATTTCCAATAAAATATATTATCTTTATAAGTTTAAATTACCATTACAGACAATTTTATTTTGGAGAATATCAGCTTGATGAAATGTTCCTTTAAACCTTTTACTTTAAAGACTTGTTTAACTGAAAGATATGAACACATTTAATCTGTAAAGAAGAGTAAGGTACCACATCTTTATTGATGTTTTTATGTTACCAAGTGTTGAGAGCCACAGCAGAAGGGGCCCCAGCAAACTTCCAGCTGCCAGCAAACTTCCAGCTGCCAGCTGATGATTGGCTTACAGTGGCCCCAGCAAACATCTAGCTGCCAACTGATTGGATCCTCTGCGGGGATGCTCAGGCTGTTTCCCTGCCCTTTCAGACCACAGAGCTGCTCATTGGGGGACTTTTTTTGGCTCTGCCCATGCGACCCAGCCAATCAGCCTCAAGAGCAGGAGGAGTGGGGGAGGTTGAGAGGCTTGTGGAAAGCCTGTGGTGGCTGTTGGACTCTGAAGGTTTTTCCTGAGGAACTGTGTGGTTTGGTGTGTGTGTTCTAAAATAAAGTTTGTTTCTTTTGACAAGTGGCTCCTGAATTGTACCCAGCCAGACTGCGGCATTTGGTGGCTCGCACGGGGAATGACTGAGGGTACATGATAAGGTAAACTGTTCGCCCCTGAGGGCAGGGGAGAGGATGGGTAGCCATTTTAAGATTCTTCTTTTGTTTTGCTTCACTTTTGTTTTAAGTTGCCTGTCCCTGGAGATGTGTAAGATGGAATAAAAACCGCTCACATCTGAGGAACAGATAGGGAGAAAGGATGGATGGACATTTCAGGAGAATAGAAAGGCTATAATGATTTTTTGTTGATCCAACTTTGATTCACTCTGTTTCAGTTTTGTTTGGCATTTTCTTCTTGGGTTGTATTATAGTTATAGTAGAAATATTCAAGTAAAAGAGAAGGTCTCACAAGCTAGTCAGACAGAGAAAGAAAGTGTAGAGCAGAAAAAGCCATCAGGGGGAAAGTTACAACAGGAGACTGCTACTAACACCTTTCTATCACCAGAGGGCGTAAGTGTCCAACCAACAGTGCCACCTCTACAAGAGACTGCTACTAACACCTTTCTATCACCAGAGGACGTAAACGTCCAACCAACAAGGCCACTTCCATATGCTGGGAGTCCCCCAACTCCCGCAGTTGATAGTTGGGATCCTGAGACAGGATCTCAAATATTAACATGCCCTGTATTTGAGGCAGGAGGGCAGCGAATTCACAATGCTTTAAATTTCAAAACATTGAAGCAGCTAAAAGAGGCTGTAACAACCTATGGCCCTCAAGCACCCTTCACTGTAAGCATGGTCGAATCCATTAACAACTTGAACATGATGCCTGCAGATTGGGCTAATATGTGTAAAGCTGTGCTAAATGGAGGACAATACCTGCTATGGAAGGTTGCCAATGAGGAATTTTGCAAGGAGACGGCTAGGTGAAATGCAGCAGTTGGTTATCCTCAGAGAAATCTTGATATGTTGTTAGGATAGGGACCTTATGAGGATCACCAGCAACAAATTGCATATGACCCTGGCATAACACACAAATTGCTGAAGATGTGGTTAGGGCATGGACGACTTTACGAGGACATGGAGGTTGACAAGGTCAATTATCTAAGGTAATACAAGGAGCTAATGAATCTTATGCTGAATTTGTATATAGGCTTATTCAAACAGCTACCAGAGTTTGGGGGAATACAGAACAAGCAATGCCATTAATAAAAATACTGGCTTATGAGCAAGCGAATCCTTGGTGCACAGAAGTCATTAGACCATGGAAACATGAAGATTTAAACGCATATATTAAATTATGTAGAGACATTAATGAACAAGAGCAAGTCGTGGCAGCTGCAGTAAAACAGGCTTTAGATGCTAGAGACATTAATGAACAAGGGCAAGTTGTGGCAGCTGCAGTAAAACAGGTTTTAGATTCCAGGCCAAGAACATGCTACAATTGTGAACAAACAGGACATTTTAAAAGGAATTGTCCCATAGGAGGAGGGTTTGACAAAACTAGGTATCAAAGGAGTAGAATACCGGGTATTTGCACATGATGCAGTAGAGGGAGACATTGGGGTAATGAATGCCATTCTCAAACCACCATAGAAGGTACTCCATTATCAAAAAATGAACAGGGACCAGGTGTTTATCCACAATATCGTGGAGAAAGGCATCGGGCTCCATTGCCAAAAATGGACAGGGGGGCCCAATGCTCCGGGGCCCAAGACCACAAATATACGGAGCACTGGAGGAACCCAGCAACCCCATCAGTGTAGTGCCCAGGATACATTGTCCATTAGATCCCTCATCAGACAAACCAGAGAGAGCACAGCATTGGACATTTGTGCCTCCGCCAGATCAGTACTAACTCCAGAGATGGGAGTTCAAATCATTCCCACAGGGGTGAAATGACCTCTTCCCAAAGGAACAGTAGACTTATTATTGGGACGCAGCTCTTCTACTCTAAAAGGACTTATGATAAGTCCTGGGGTAATTGATCCCGATTATGAAGGTGAAATAAAAATTATAGCCAGTTCTCCAAAGGGTATATCAGTAATTTCACCAGGAGATAGAATAGCACAGTTACTAATAATACCCAGCCTACATGATAAATTTTCCAGTCGTACTGTAGAAAGAGGTTCCAAGGGATTAGGCTCCACAGGTGTAGATTGGGCTATGCTTTCTTTAAATTTA
>NW_026005990.1:236657-246854 GCF_001458135.2 Marmota marmota marmota | reverse complement strand
AATGTAAATTGTTAAGAAAATTGTTTTCTTTTAGTGCCTTCTGTAATGTTACATAATAACTTTTTCTTTATCCATTATTGCCAGAATTCCTATCTTCATCCCAGTGCCGGTGAAGAAGATAAAACCAATCTACAGCTTCTGCAATAGCCATCACTGAACTGCTTGCAGAACTTGCCTGGACTATGTATCACTTGTATGCATTGTGAACTCACCTGTATGCATTGTGAACTATCTGTTTGTGCAGCGACTTGTGGTAGTGTTGGGGTATTTTTGCTGATGATGTCATCGGTGGTACAATTTTTCCAAAAGGAGCCGTCAATTGGCTTGGTGTATCTTCCTCCCTTCTGCTTGTCATGATTGTTCAGCTAAAATTTGGGGGCCAGCAGAGGTGAGGCAAAGAACCTCACCCCCCCCCCTGCTGGTACAAAGACCTCTCCACTGGTGTGGCTGTATATTGGACCTGTAGTCAGTGACGGGTAAGTTCCAATTGCAATGGTACCAACCTAAAACAGGAGGCTGACGCCTTGAGATCAGCTCATCCGATAATGGGTAAGGACCATATGTACTATTGGACAACCTAAGGCAGGCAAGGTCCCTAAGCCACATGCTTGTTGTTTAAACAGAGAGGGGGAGATGTTGACAGCCAGAGCCGAAGGGGCCCCAGCAAACTTCCAGCTGCCAGCAAACTTCCAGCTGCCGGCTGATGATTGGCTCACAGCGGCCCCAGCAACATCTAACTGATTGGCTCCTCTGTGGTGATGCTCAATGGAGATGCTCATTGAGCTGTTTCCGCGCCCTTTCAGACTGCTAGCTGATGATTGGCTCACAGTGGCCCCAGCAACATCTAGCTGATTGGCTCCTCTGCAGTGATGCTCATTGGGTGTTTCCCTGCCCTTTCAGACTGGAATGTTACATAACTTTTTCTTTATCCATTATTGCCAGAATTCCTATCTTCATCCCAGTGCCGGTGAGCTGCTCATTGGGGGACTTTTTTGGCTCTGCCCACGCGACCCAGCCAATCAGCCTCAAGAGCAGGAAGATTGTGGGAGGTGGAGAGGCTTCTGGTTGTGAGAGAGGCTTGTGGGAAGCCGGTGGTGGCAGTTGGGCTCTGAGGGTTTTTCCTGAGGGGCTGTTTTGTTTGGCATGTGTGGTTCTAAAAATAAAGTTCGTTTCTTTTGACAAATGGCTCCTGAATCTTGCCCAGCCAGACTGCGGCACTAAGGATGAGGACAGCACTGAGGACAGCAGACTGGGAGATGGAGGCAGAATCCCAGGACCTGTCTGAGTTGTGGCCTGGACTCAGACACCTGTGATTCATAAGGGTCATTAACTTGATTTGCCTCATGCAGTGGGGGGAAGCATGTTCCTGTCTCATCTTTTCTGTGCTGCTGTATCAGAATACCTGAGGGCGGGTGACTTACAAAGCAGGGAGATTTATTTCCTATGGTTCTAGAGGCTGGAAGTCCACAATGAAGATGCTGGCAAATGGCAAGGACCTACTTGCTCTATCCCTCCTGGGGAACATGGAAAGGCAAGAGTGTACTCCCATGCATGGCAGCAAGAGGACCAGACCAAACTCTTCCTTTTTTCAAGAGCCTACCCCAGTGAGACCACATAAATCAATTCCTCAGGGAAGAGCCCTCATGGCCACCTAACCCCAAAGATTCCTTTGCTCAACATAGTCACATTGGGGACCAAGTTTCCAACCCATGAATGCTGGGGATATATTCAAGCCCCAGAAGTCCCCAAAAGAGAGGTTTCCAAGTCCCAACACCAGTTCCTACAAATGTGCCCTGATTTGGAAATAGGGTTTTGCCAACGTGATGATGTTAAAGGTCTCTAGATGAGTTGTTCTAATGCTGATCACAGTGTCCTCACAAGAGAAGGGACAGGATTCTGGAGACACACAGAGACACAAGAGTGCTCCAAGTGAAGATTTAGAGACCCAGAGTGACCACAAGGGCTGCTGGCAGCACCAGAGCCTGATCCAGGCCTCTCCCTGGGCCTTGGAGGGAGCCAATGCACAAACACCATATTCCGAACTTCCATCCTCCAGAATATGTGAAAACCATTTTCTAAAGACACCAGCTTTCTGACAATTTGTCACAAGAGAGAGCAAATAGGGGACTAAGACACACTCTCCAGCTAGAAGAGCAGCCCCGCCTCAGCTTCCCAAGCCCCAATGTCCTGGGTGTGGGCTGCTGGCTTTCTCAGACATCATGCTAAGTCCACCCTGCCTTGTGCCAGCAGCCTGAGAAATCCTTGCCAGCAGGATGCTTCCTGTTCCTTGCTCCCTCAGGTCATAAATGAGCCTGGCGCTACACTCCACAAAGTGCAAACCTATGACTTGCAGGTTTCACCCTGCACCCAGAGTACAACAGGAGACAGACCATTCTAGGTGACAAAGAGGAACATAAGTGGCCCCAAAACAGCTTCACTTTTGGGCCCTGACTGCACCAGCACAGTGAGCGCCTCCTGGGCTGCTTTTGCCATGAATGGTGCCCCACAGTATGGGGTCCAGCCCTCCATCAGCAAATGGAAGGTGGGCATGAGTCAAAGGGGGACAGGATGTACCATCACCCCATGTGAGTGGGATGGCCCAAAGCCATGCCATCTGGGCAGGGGAAACAGTCAGCTGGAGGTCAAAGTGAGCCTTGGTCTCTTGATGGGTCAGAGTGAGCCTGTAGCCAAGGAGGACAGCTGTGCACATGACCAGAACAGGAGAAGGCTCTGAGCCCTTGTGCTTCAAGACCAGCTTGTCCTTGAGGGCTTGAACTTGAGATGGCAAGCTCCTGGGTGTAGAGCCCTAGGAGTTCCCAATCAGGGCCTCTCTTGAAGGACCATGTCCTAGTTACCCCACCTCTTCCTGCCCTCTACCCGGGCCCTCACTGTGCTGCTCTCAGCAGCCTTTGATGTATGGCACATAGCCCAATTAAAGCTGAACTCAATCCATGCATAGTCACCTCCAAAAACCCTCATGCCAGCTCTGGGGGATCAGTGACTAAGTTCTTCCCATTTCACAGTCCAGGAAACGGACACTCAAGGGGACATGGCTCTTGTCTGAAACTGCCCGGACTCAGGCAGGACTTGAGCCTCTTCTGACTGATTCTGAGGACAACCAGGACATCCTAGAGGCTCAGGTCCAGCAAGGAAATTCTAGATCATCCAGCCCAGTGACTTACAGTCTTATTTTTTTAGCTATGGAAATTTTCATTCAAAGAAAACATTTTAAAATCTATTACACAATCCCTAAGATTTACAGGAGTTGTGTGGGACACAATGGCGACTGAGGTTCCAACCACCAACCTGGGAAATGGTCTTCATAAATGGGCTCCCTGCTGACCCCAGGGGACTTATACATTAATTTTTTGTTACATAATCATGTCTCCTTATGTTGCCAAATGTTCGTTTCTAGACTTTTGTGTTTCATATAAACAGCATTACCCTGTGGCTGTCTGTGATGACAATTTCTGCTCAACATTGTGTCTGTCAAATCATATCCATGGAGCCATTGCCGGATCTGCCCACTCCCTGCCTCATGCTGCTCCATTGGTGGGAATGCAAGAGGTAGCTGTCCACCTGTTGGATACTCAATACGTTCCAGGTTTAAGTGACTGTCTGTGCCTCAGGAAACAATCCTTTTAGACCCTAACCTTGTTCACAAACTGTATCTCCAGTTTCCCTGGACACAGAGATGTCCATCCCTGGAAGCCTTTCCCACTCCCTCCTGGTGGCCCCTGTGGCCAGTGGTGGAAGGGCCCAGAAGGGAAACACTTGCCAAAGGCCACTCACACAGAGATGGCAGGATCAGACCCAAAGCCTCACTCCCAGGCCACCAAAAGGCATGTGGGCAAGGGGTGGGAGAGAATGTACCCCTTTCCCTGTGCATGCTTCTTGCTGATGCCTGTCTGGCAAGTGCAGTGAATACAGGTGTCCTGTGTTACTTTTACACACCCATGCCAGCAGGGAGCCTCCTGATGTGGATGCCCTGGGGCTAAAATGCTCCAGATTCCACCCCATTTTCATGGCACACTCTGCCACAGCCTTGTGTAGTACCAGACCCGGACCGAAGAATCCTCCCAACAACCACAGGTACTATTACTTCCTCCCTTTCATGTGGAAACTGAGGCTCAGAGAGGGTAAGCAACCTGCAGAGTCACAAAGCTGTGTGGAATGGGGAATGGACTTGAGCCCAGGCAATCTGGCAGGAGCCTGGCCCTTCCCCTACACTCCATGGGCCTCTGTGGTGTAGTTTCCAACCACCCTAGGGGGCTCACCATAGAAGTAGGAACTCAGAGTTGCTAGGCAGCAGGTTTCATGGGCATAGCTGAGGGAATCAGCAGGCTGGATGCAGGGCTCAAGAGAGTTGGGTGTTCTGGGAGCTGTGCTCCTCTGTACAAGACACAGGCACCAACCTTGGCCAGGGACTGGCCAACACTGCTCTGTCCCTTCAATAGATCTTCAAAGTCATAAATCTAGCTTTTCCTGTGAAATCTTTTGCCATTAATTTGATTTTCTCAAATATTGTCCTGGGTGGGGATGTTGACTCTTACCTCTGATGAGGAGCCTGCTCTGATGCTCGTGCTAAACAGTCCCCATGTCAACATCCCTCTGCCAGTCACACCAGGAACAAGGAGGAAGCCACAAGTCCTTTGAACTGCTTGCTCCCTCCCTGGGTCTCTACATAGAGTAGTTGGCTCATTCTCATCACTGGGCTCCCAGCTGAAAGGCCACCTCCTCCAAGCGGCCTTTGTAAATCTCCCTTTACAAAGCAGCCTCATGGAGGCAGAGGAAGGTGTCGGGCTCTCTGTACACTTCCTGTGATTTCTCTCCACATCCAAAATTGGTTCAAAATAAAGGGGTTTTAAGAAGAAGAGAGCCATTAGCCTGGTGCATTGAGGAAAATCAGGAAGGCTGGTATGATCAGGCTGGGAAAACAAGTTCAGAATCGGGCAGGAGGGCACATACTGGGTCGGCACAAGGAAAGAGTCTGAGGTTTGATTTCTTCTCAAGGGGTCTTGTGCAGGAGCTATGAGGATTGTGGGTGCTTATCTACAGGACTGTCACCTGGAGTAGAAGCTAGATGTCCTCAGAAAAAATGGCAGAATCCAGGGAGGATCTGGAGAGGCAGGTTGCCCAAAGACAGACAGAGCTGAGAAGCCCCAAGAACTTGGTAGAGGGAGGGTATGGGGTCCTTGTGGAGATGGCACTCTGGGGATTCTGGACCCAGGATAAACTAATGTTCCAAGACCACCTGTGATCCATGAGAGTTGACCCACTCGGATAATTCTAGCTTGGTTAATATCAGAGTATTTTACATTTTAAGAACCCAGACTCCTGGCTTCTCCTGAGACATTAGCTCTAGTGTCCCGAGCTGACCTTCACTCCAATGTGGCCAGAACTGCTGGAAGGAAGACTGCAATGTGGGATGGTACCCGGGTCATGCCAGTCCCTACCACCTCCCAAAAACTAAGAGGCAAGTGACCCCAAATCAGAGCTCAAGTCTGAGTTCTGCTGCTTCCTGGGTGGGTGACCTTTGGCAAGTTACTCCATCTTCCTGTGCCTATTTCCTATGTTCACCCAAGCCCTGTGAGGCTGCGTGTGTGAGCTGAGACACACACCAGTGCTCAGAGATACGGCTGATGAATAGCAACTAGTGGCTTGTTCCTGGGTTCCCTCCCTGGGCGAACAACTCAGCAGCTGGTTTTGCAGGATGGCCATCTTCCAGATCCCCAGACTTTGTCCTGACTGTCAGCTGCAAGGTCACTGTGAAGGGCTGACCATTCAGCCCAGGAGGACCCGCTTGAGCCCATCTGGGGGACAGAGGAAAGAAGATCCCAGAACTGAGCACCAAAGACACCCAGCCCTCAAGGTCTGCCAGGCAGGTGTCCCCACTCCCCTCCCTGACCCACCGTGTTATCTCCCCTATGGGGCTAACATCCAGAATGAAGCCAAGCCACTAGAGCTATTGAAAGCAAACACAACACTGCTCAGATAATTTTAAGTCCAATCTCTGAAAAGAACAGACCAGGCAACTCAGATAGTTGTTATCACCAAAGAAAGAAAGCGCTCAGCGTCATCTTGTGATGACAGCAGTCTCTGGCAACTTCACTAATTTGAGCTGGAAAAAAAGACCTTTGTGCCTCCCTGGCTGGGTTTGCCACCTGGAAGAGGGTTCAGGCTTCTCAGGGTGCCCTGCATGAAGTCTGCAGGCTCAGCCTCCTACAGGAAGATGCCAAGAGCCACTGAGGGACCTGTACAAGGGGTGCCTAATCCCTGCAAAGCAAAGTGCCTGCAGGGAAGCCCTGCACCACCTCGGGGGCCCCAGGTGTCACTTGTCCAGGTCCCTCACCCTCAGGCAGAAGGCAGCTCCAACTTCAGAACTAGAATTGTGAGCCAGGAGGACAGACAGGCCACCAGCCCAGCTCCAGGAAGGACTCCAATTACTTCCACAGCCATTGCTACTGATTCTTGTCCAAATGTATGGTTCTGTGAAGCAAGACTGCATTCATGTCTACAGAGGGCCTCATGGGACATCGAGGCTAGCTCAACATGGTGCACCTCGCCTCGTCCTCTGCCCACAGCCATGTGCACTGTATACCACCCAGCAGGGTCTGGATGAGAACTGATGCAGAAACAGGTGCACTGGTTCCAAGGGATAATAATCCCATTGTACTGGTATTAACTGAAAGCCACCAGGTACTTTGACACAGAGAAACTAGGAGATATTCAATGGAGAGGACCACTTTGGTGGCACAAAGACCTCCTGCCAAATGACAATACCCTTGGTTAAAAATTTTTAAGAAATTAATGATAAAATTACATTCTTATGCATAAATAAATATACCAATTAAACCCACAATTCTGTATGGTTAATAGTGCCTAGTACTATGATCAAGAAAAGTGATAGAATTTGATAAAGCAAAGTGATTGAAGAAACCAAAGAAATTTTCAGACACAATTAAAAGTTTAATAAACCCAGAAAAGTATCCCTGGAAGTGTGGTGGCAAAGTGTGGCTGAACCCAGACCTCAGCACCAACATGCAGAGTAGACTCAACTCTAAGATGCTGTTAATGCTGAAACGCAGAGAGTAACCTCAGCTTACCCACCACCAGGTGTGCATGGTACAGCTCCTGAGTCAACAGACACCCGTGACCAGATAGATATCAGGTCAATATTGAGCCAGGATTCTTTTTCATAGTTTTAAATAATTTGTGCTTGGGCATGAATTTTAATGCAATTCATATAAAAATCCCAAAGACAATTCTCCACAGAACTAGAAAATCAATCACGAAATTCACTTGGAAAAGTAAGAGACCCAGAATAGCCAAAGAAATCCACAGCAAGAAGAGTGAAGTGGGACACATAATAGTATAGTGTAAACTGTACTACAGAGCCAGAGTAACAAAATCAGTAGTGTATCAGCACCAAAACAGACATGTAGACACCAAAACAGATACATAGATGAATAAATGTTTCAGAATAGATGACACAGAGACAAACTCACAAAACACAGTTATCTCATGCTAGACAAAGGTGCCAAAAACATACATTGGAGAAAAGAAAGCCTATTCAACAAATGGTTCAGGGAAAATTGGAAAGCCACATAGAGCAAAAAGAAAGTAAAACACCCTCTCTCAGTCTGCATGAAACTCATTTAAAAATAGACCAAAACATAGGCACTAGAACAGAGACTCTGTGCCTAATAGAAGAAAAATTAGTCCCAAGTCTTCACCATGTCAGCTTAAGATCTGACTTCCTTAACAAGACTCGTACATTCCAAGAACTAAAATCAAGAATCAATAAATGGGATGGATTCAAACTAAAAAGCATGTTCTCAGCAAAGTAAGTGATCAATAATGTGAAAAGAGAGCCTACAGAATGGGAGAAAATCTTCACCACATGTACCTCAGATAGAGTCCTTAATCTCCAGGATATATACAGAACTCAAAAAACTTAACACCAGAAAAACAGATAACCAAATCAATAAATGGGCTAAGAAACTGAAGAGACACTTCACTGATGAAGCAATCAAATTGACCGAAAAATACATGAAAAAAAGTTCAAAATATGTGGCAATTAGAGGAAAGCAAATCAAAACTTCTCTAAGATTTCATCCCACCCCAATAACAAAGGTGATTTTCAAGAAGACAATTATCAGTTATAAATGTTGGCGAGGATGTTGGGAAAAGGGTGCATGCACAAATTGCTTGTGGGACTGCAAATTGGTGTAACCATTATGGAAAGCAGTATGGAGATTCCTCAGAAAACGTGGAATGAAAACAACATTTGACACAGCTATCCCACTTCTCAGTTTACACTCAAAGGACTTAAAATCAGCATATTACGATGACATAGCCACAACAATGTTTACAGCAGCTCAACTCATAATAGCTAAACTATGGAAATAACTTAGATGCCTTTCAACAGATAAATGGATAAAGAAAATGAGGTGTGTGAGAATATATATATATATATATATACACATACACACATATACATATGTATACACACACACACACACACACACACATATATATATATATATATATATATATATATATATATATATATATATATTATGGAGTACTACTCAGTCTTAAAGAAGAATGAAATTATGACATTTGCTGGTAAATGGACGAAGCTGGGGAATATCATGCTAAGTGATATTAGTATGATCCCAAAAACCCAAAGGTTGAAAGTTTTCCCTCATATACATATGCTAATTACAGTTGGGGGAGATAGAGTTACTCTACATTGGGCAGAGGATTGAAAGGAGGTACAGGGGTATGGAAGGTAGAATGAATAGAAGAATTAATCAGACATTATCATCCTATGTACATGTATGATTACATGACTGATATGATTCCAAATCATGTACAACCAGAAGCATGAGAAATTCTACTCCAATCATATATAATATGTCAAAGTGCATTCTGCTGTCATGTAGAAATAGAAAAAATCTTTTAATTTTAGATTAAATAAAGATACCATGGTCTTGGGTTGTGGCTCAGCAGTAAAGCACTCGCCTAGCAAGTGTGGGGCCCTGGGTTTGATCCTCAGCACCACATAAAAATAAAATAAAGGTATTGTGCCCATCTACAACTAAAAAGTAAAATATTTAATAACAAAGATACCAATTTGCAGGAAAAAAAATGGCTATACTATCTGCGTTACATGGATCGATCTGGAGAATATCATGCTACCTTAAGCTAAGCCATTTTCAGAAAAACAAAGGAAAATTTTTTTCTCTGATATGTGGAAGCTAACCTACAATGGGAGAGGAGTGGGGAATAGAAGTGTGGTAGATTAGACAATGGGTAATGGAGGGGAGGAAGGGGGATAAACAAAGGAAACACAGTGGAAAGACTCTGAGATAGCTTTCCCATGTAGATATGTGAATACAACACATTAGATCCCACCACCATATGCATCATAAGAAATGCAACTCTAAATAGAATAAGATATAATTATACAAACATGGACTATATCAAAATGAATTTTATGGGCTGTGGGTTGTGGCTCAGTGGTAGAGCACTTGCCTAGCATGTGTGAGGCACTGGGTACAATTCTTAGCACCACATATAAATAAAATAAAATAAATGGTCCATAAACAACTTAAAATTTTAAAAAATAAATTTTATAACTAAAAACAACCAATAAATAAAAATTAATAAAATGAAACATTTCCTAGTTTACTTTACACATTTTGATAGCACTGGATTCAAATTAAAATGAATAAAAAGAAAAAGGTCTTTTAAGACTGGGTTTACGGGGCTGGGGATGTGGCTCAAGTGGTAGCGCACTTGCCTGGCGTGCGTGCAGCCCGGGTTTGATCCTCAGCACCACATACAAACAAAGATGTTGTGTCCGCCGAAAACTAAAAAATAAATATTAAAATACTCTCTCTCTCTCTCTCTCTCTCTCTCTCTCTCTCTTTCTCTCTCTCTCTCTCATTCTGTCTCTCTGTCTCTCTCTCTCTTTAAAAAAATTAAAAAAGACTGGGTTTACTCTCTTTCAGTTTTCTGTCAAATTATGGCACAACTATTGGGTCAGAGTTTTCCCGCTTCTGACCTACAGAACTATGGGGCCCAAAGTTATGCTAATTGGGTTTGATGCATAGGAAATCCATTGGTGAGTCCCCTTCTTCTTCTTCTTCTTCCTCCTCCTCCTCCTCCTCCTCCTCCTCCTCCTCC